>NW_028146811.1:0-141000 GCF_055883805.1 Amblyomma maculatum
CTACTCAGAGCCTAAGCTCAAGCCAAGTGTGGTAACTGGTGATGTGACTGGCTGCTCTGAATCATAAATGGTGCTTATGTGTGAGCAGCTTTGTGAACTCAGTTTCTAACAAGTTGATATAAGGCAGTGGTGTGATGATTGTGGATGAGGAAGAGTGTATTGCTATTTTTCTTCTTTGGAAATACCTCCTTTATGCCTCTTAGTTTCCCCTACAACTGTGTCCCTGTTACACTTTAGGGTGTTACTCTTCCTTTTGGGGTGTAAGCTGGGGAGGCATTGGCTATGCTCAGAACTTGCTTGCCGTGTTCATCTGTTCAATCCCTATAGCTCAGATTTCTTGATTAGTCCACTTAGAAAAATACTGATAGTGCTTATAGTCTGTCATTAGTTCTCTCTTGTTCAGGTGATCTGGCATTTCACACAAATTCAAAATATGATAAACTTTAGGCTCTGTAGAAAAGCATAGAGATCTATTGCAGCATTTAACACGGTAGAATGTAAGAAAATGAATCTACAGAAGTCTGCTGTATTTTTCTACTTGTGTACTAGTTGTGCAATATTGATATAAATGTATCATGTCTTAGTTAGGTGCATTAATTAGCCCTTAAATTACTAAATTTTTCCTTTTAATTTGATGTTTGTGTTAAAAATGTACCCATGTTACAAATACAATTATTAAAATATCCATAATGTATAGTTCACTTCTGGTCTGCTGATTAAATGCCAGGCATAATTCATGCCCCTAGTTTCAACAAAATACTGCTGACATGTCATGATGTGCTGCAGTTGAGAAGTTTGTGTACCCACCAGCTAAAAGGAAAAAAAAGAAATGAATACACGGCCTTTACTTGTAAAATGGGTAGACGTATTTGTGAAGGAAAGGAATTGCTGCATTCAGAAACTAATTTCTTCACTTATGCTTCACTTATGCCACTGACATCTGCGTATAAGCTGAGCTGAAGTTTGCATTGTGGCATGTTGCTTATGTATCACTGTGTGCCGTGGCTCATCATGTGTGATGTTGGCCTACCAATTATTTACTGCGAGGCAAGTATTGCCAGCAACATGGGCACTAAGTCAGGTCTTTTGGCAGTGGTTGGAGAATGTTGTGTCAACCTGCTGCGCCTTGCTTTTCTTTTTCTACACATAGTGGAAGCAAAAAGCCTGGAGAGGACCTCGAAGAAGGAAAGGAGGTGGGGCAAGTGGCACAGGAGTCTGCTGCCTGCAAACAGGAAAAAGACTCGTCCTCAAGTGGTGACAGCAGCAGCAGTAGTAGCAGCGATAATGGAAGTGGTAGTGACAGTGACAGGGATGGGAGTGCTGACAGACATTTTCTGAAGATTCAGGGTCTTCCTAAACACATCGTCCCCGAGCAGGTTGCCAGGCACCTCAAACAAGCTGGTATTGGAGTGTCAGGTGGCAGGCAGGGCATCCTTCTTTTGACACGCGGAGAGGATGGCCTACCTGCCGGCAGGGCCTTTGTCGAGGTGGCATCTAAAGAGGACCAGGAAAGAGCCCTTAATTATGCATGGGAGAGCGCCCAGCTGTTAGGTCACCGCATCAATGCCTCCAGGGGGAAAGTGGACGATGTACGCCGTTACATCATGTCGAGGAGGCCTGCTCTGAGCGCACTGCACAAGGACGTCACTTCTAGTTACGTTGTGCATATCCGCAATCTGCCAGTGGAAGTAACAGACGAAAAATTGAAGGAACTCTTCTCGTATTGCAAGGTGACGCAAGTAGACCGTGAGACATTCCATTCAGGTAGGGCCCAGAAATCGGCGTTCGTGCGCTTCGCGAGCCCTGACGAGGCCCAAAGAGCCTTGGCCATGAACGGAAGGAAGCTAATGGGCCGCAAGCTTGAGCTGTGCCTCGTGCCGGAAGACTATGCCAACAGACTTCTTGAAGGGGACCTTCTAAACCTGGCTTCGTATGCAGAAAAGGGTCCACGAATTGGCACTCGCAAGGCATTGGCCACCATGCAACATGCTACAAAAGCGGCCGGCACACAAGACGGTGCGACTAACTTCCGTGTGGTGACGGAACAAGACCTGGAAGAGGCACTTCAAGCGTCGGAGGGGCAGCACAGAGTAGTCGCCGAGGGCTTGCCTTTCAGCTCCGCTCAGATCAAAAACTTTCTCTGGCCCACAAAGCCTAGCCGTGTGGTTCGGGTTCGACGTACAGATGGTGCTTTGTCGAGGAAGGTCGTATTGACATTCGCAAGCCTGGACGATGCCCAAGAGGCTGCCAAGAAGAATGGTCACGTGTTCTTTGGCCGCAGCATTAGGATAAGACTATTGACGTGTGGCGCATCCAGTGGTGAAGGTGACAACGTGACAGCCAATGCGGCGGCGGCTTCTTCACCTTCTTCATCTTAGGCAGTGTACTAAAGGCAATGTCTGCGGCTTCTGTTTCTTGCATTGTTCTGCAAAATTAATTGAACTAGCGTAAAATAAAACCGAACATGTGCGTTGCAGCATGCTCTGGACAAAAGTTACATGCACTTTGATGTTTTTTTTTATTTCAGCTACCGCATGAATCCAACGGATGTAGTGTAGTTTTGACGTCGTAACACCGTAGGCTTTTATAAATAAGCCGCTTATCGCCTGTTTAACTTGGCCACTTATGTTCATGCAGACACCAACCTTAGCGTGCCAGTTATTTGCTATGTAAGTAGGAATTGTGTATCGTTAGTGTGTTAGTTTTAAGATTCTTTTTTAACGTACCTAAGTGTGCCAGGAAGCCGGAAGAGCAATGAAATGCTTTATAGTGTACTCGTGAGGTGGTCTGGTGTTTTGGCATTTTGGTTCTACAATATAGGTGCCATTAGTTCTAATTGTCATCGTTTTGCCATCATGCATTCAAGAACAGGCCATGCTTTAAAGAATTAGGTTGTGGTGGGTGCTTTGAATTCATTAGGCGAAGCAACTGTGCTTACCCCTCAGAGTAAAGAGTGCTAAAACCTGTGGCTTGTTTTGGCATGCAGTACCTATAGGGGTATTTAGAGACATAAAAGCAACAGTTATGTAGTTAATAAATAACATTGTTTCAGTGTAGAGTGTAGTGCACATACTGTTCAAGATAAAAATGCTTATTTGCAAAAAATGTGAGTGTCTAAAATGAGTTGGACCAGAGTTTAATAAATGCTGCTCATTGCAAATGTGCATCAACTCTTTATCCACTGTAGTAAGTTGCAGTAAACGGCTGCTTACCATTGTTTATCCTACGCCAGAGTACTGTGCACTGCTTTTTGCCTCTGTGTGCACCGTTCACAGCCAAGATGTGCAGACGTACTGCGCCGTCGGTTCTCTTTTTGTAGAGATGTCAACCTTGCATCAGTTATGTCAAACTTTACCGTCCTAATAAAAACTGGGAAAATGAACTACTGCAGTGCAGACAAATGGTGCAGACTCACTGCTCACGAATGGGGTGGCACTGTGTGTGATCAATTCAGGGAAACGTAACCTTGGTTGTCACTGGTTTTTCAAAATATTGTCTGTTGAAGCCCTCTTGCGATGAACATCACTGTATTAGGGCGACGCAGACTTGCATTGTATATTAACGCAATACTGGTGTATTGCAAAGGGCCCGCTCTGCAGAAGATCCGGTGTTCTCACCTTTGCGAACAAATATCACGTAGAGCAGCAAAACTTCAATCTGGGCTTGTTGGTTCATAGTTATTAAAAGGATTCGCAGCGCTAAAAGACGACGCAGAAAAAAAAGCACAGGACGGCGCTACACTTTCAACAATACTTTATTTCATGCGAACACATAATATATGCAGCAGGTGACAAGTAGTTATCTTGAAATGAGCTATAATCTTCCAAAAATATCAAGAAAGGCGTATTCATTCCTGTGCAGCATCAATGTGACCGAACTCACACAGCCAGACCCAGTTCTTTCAATGTGATATGATTCAATGAGCTGTCGGGCGATTGCGTCCTTGCACCTCTTCAAGACAGCTGTGTCATACAAAAGTGCTCGACACGTGCCATCACTACATTTTCTGCAATGTAAGGGGAGGTTGGAGCCGGTGCCAGTCCTTAACGAGTTCTTGTGCTCCCGTAGCCTATCATTAATACATCGGCCTGTTTGGCCAATGTATACCTTCCTACAAGTAAAAGGGATGCCGTAGACTACTCCCTCTATGCCTGCAACATAAGGCTTTCTATGCTTCTTGTTGCACCCAGGAAATGCTTTCTTCTCCTTGGACGTTTTCGGACACAAACTACCAAGCTTACATGGAGCGGAGAATACCACAGGAACCTTGAATTTTCTGGCAACCTTCAAGTTATGGGCTATACGGTGTGTGTATGGGACCACTACAGGTTTAATTGGTTTTGCAGACTTATCACTTTGTACCTGCTTTCACTCTTCGCACAAGTGTTTCAGAGACAGCAGATAGTAACCTAGTGGAAAACCAGCAGATTTCAGTTTTGTGATCTGTCTATCAAAGCTAATTCCTTGCATATGGCAACATGATCCCATATCCCAGTTGAATTCCAGTTGAATTCAACTGGGATCCAAATGGCATCAACTGGGAATTCTTAAACCATTTAGACCCGTTACGATTTTTGCCTGAAATGATAATGATTTGGAAGCTGATGCTGTCAAGGAAGTAGATATGAGCTTAGGTTCTTTTATGGCGGATTTTTCTAGTTTTACTAGGGTGATGTGATGCTAAATGGCCATGATAAATATAGCAGTTAGTTTTTGAGCACAGTTCTTAAGCACCTGTTCATGGCTTGAGTGGCACTGCTGTCCATGTAATTGGCAGTCAGAAATAGGGTGGCCCAGATGGTGACCTTATCACAGGTATCAGTGTTCTACCTGGGGCACAAGAGTCTGCATGGCCTCAAGCACTCAAAAATAGTCATCCAGAATATTAACTTATTAGATAGCCTGGGGAATAGCAGCACGGCGATGCTGAGGAACCTTTTGATGCTACTGCTATAGACAAAACGTCTAACTTTGGTGTTCTCCAAAATTTTGTGGCATATTCAGCCCAACGTCATCGACTTACTGATCATCAAATTAGCTGCTCTGTTGAACTTGAAAAACACCTCATTTTTGAGAACAAGGCAGTTTTGCAGCAAGTCCAACATAGCTTGATCGTTTCTCTGAAGCTGGGGCTCTCTTCATGACAATGACTGAGAGTGTTACTTCAAAGAAGTGTAAACAAAGGAAAACTAAATAGTGGTCTGTAACTGTACATACCTATATATTTGTGTCTCAAATTCAGGTTTGGTTTATGGGGTTTAACGTCCCAAAGTGGCTCGAGCTATGAGAGACACTGTAGTGGAGGACTCCGGAAATTTCAACCACTTGGGGTTTTTTAATGTGCATTGACATTGTGAGCACTTCACTGTTCTGTAGAAAAGTGGCCGCGGCAGCTGGAATTCAATCCCACATTTTTGTACGGAAAAGTCAAGTGCCCTAACCACTGAACCACTATGGCAGAGCTGTCTCAAATTTTCTTCCTCAATAGATTGCAAAATCAATACACCTGAATTGCCGATACGAAATTTTGCATTACGGAGTATTGTAATTGTTGGTGTTTTCGCCTTCATATTCTGTGTTTTCATATCTTAGCTCAGAGCACATATTTGCCCCCCTTTTATTTTCGCAGTGTTGCAGTTAACATTACTTGAACAGTTACTGTGTTCTGACTGATCTACATAGGCGACCCAATTTATTATAAGCTTCATTATACAGCCGTGATTCATACGATCTCACCTGTAAGCTAAATATGCTGGCTTAGACCAAGGGTAGGAGCTGTTTTCATGGGCTTCAGCAGGGAGTGGCCAGGTGCTCATTTTGGGGCAACAGTTACTCAAAGATGCATGTGTAAAATGGTCACTGCATGCTTTCACATGAATTTATGTGCAGGTGTGTCATACTGACTGGTCAATTGTTGCCATAATGGCTGCCATACCTGCTGGCCTTTAGCATCTCACTACACGCAACAATCGCCCACTGCTTTAAAAAAAAAGGGGCAATATATACAGATACCACTCATAACATCTCACCTGCAAGCTCAAATGCTGGCTCAGACCAAGTGCTGGAGCTATCACCTTGGGCTTTAGCGGTGACTGGCCAGGACATACATCTCTGGCAGCAGGCACTCAATGTTTTGTGTATAAAATGGTCAGCAAAAACTCGCAGATGACTTAAGCTCAGACACCATGATGACTGGCCAGCTGTTACTATAACACAGGCCAGGACGGCTGGCCTTTATAGCACCTGACCACACTACAATTATTCACACAAGTCATTCATGCTGTAACATAATGAGCGATATGTACAATCACCACTCACAAGATTACATTGCAAACTCAATATGCTGGCTCGGACCAAATGCTGAAGCTACTGCTTTGGGCTTTAGCAGTAACTGGCCACAAGGTGCTTTTGTGGCAGGGAGCAGTGAATATTACATGTGAAAAATAGCTGCAGTAATATTTCGGGTGACCAAGCATAGACAAATGTCATGCCGACTAGCAGCCACTATTACCATAATGCCAACAATCATGCTGGTGTTTAGCATGTGAACACAATTTATAATCATTCACACAAGCAACCATCGCATTAGCATCAAGAATATATACAATCACCACTCGTATGATCCTATCGCAAGATCAAAATGCTAATGCTGGATCAGACTTCTGGCTGAAACTGCCGCCTTGGACTTCAGTCACTTCATGGTAGCAGGTACTGAAAGTTGTGTGAGGAAGCAGTTTGTGCATGTATATAAAAGGTAAAACTTAAACAGCTCAAGAGACAAAGGAACAAAAATAACAACACAGGACTCCCAACTGTTTAATCATGAACGAAAGCACATGCTGTATACGTGAGGCATACAACCACTGCTATCATTCACATAAAAGGGGATAAAAGGTAAAAAAATAAATACTATCGTACCCTTCATTTACTTCATGAGTAAACATCTCATTATTGTGGAAGGCCAGAAGAAAGGCAGTGCACTCAAATGCTATGTCTCAAGAAGCATCACGTGAAAAAAAACAATCAGACTGAGTAAAAAGTGAAAATGCAGATTAAAGAGTGGAAAAAAATGGTAAGGCTATAAAACACCGCGTAGGTACATGGAAAAACAATGGTGGCGTGAAGATATTAACAGAGCTGAAAAGAAAAGGAACATTAAAAGCAGGAAAAGCACTTTAAGGTAAGAGAACAATTGCAAAATGGAAAAAAAGGAACAATTATCGAGGTAAACATTAAAACCAGGTAAAAAGAATCATGTGAAACAATGACTGGATGAAAATAATAAGGAACAGTTGTAAAGGGGAACATGAAAAACAGTTCACAGCCAAGATTGGGACATGGAAAGCACCAAAAAATTTACAAGTGGCCGTCCAGAAAAACAATTCCTTTCGAGGAAAGCGAAATAGGTGGAGTGTTGACACATCTCTCACCAGATTTTAAAATGTGAAAAGCTTCAACAACCTCCCTTTCAGTCTTATCTCTTGATTTAAACAAAAACATGGTTTTGCGCCGAATCGGTGTGCAAGGTACTTTGTTCTTTCCCTTGCCCTTGGCTTCACAGTTCTTACAGTGGATGCTAGATGCCCTCCAGGGTTGTTCTTTATTGTCAAGTTGTGTTCACGGGCCCGTTCATTAAAACATCTACCTGTCTGTGATAATTGGTTCACTGGAAGGAAAAGGCGCAGTATCTGTCACACTTATGTCTGTGGACACCTGAACCGCGCCGTAAGGGAAGGAAGGAAGGTGGGAATTAAAGTGGAAAGAAAGAAAGAGGAGCCGTAGTGGAGGGCTACGAAGTAATTTCGACCACCTGGGGATCTTTAACGTGCGCTGACATCGCACAGCACACGGACGCCTCTTCGTTTCGCCTCCATCGAAACGCAGCCGCCGAGGTCGGGTTCGAACCCGGGCATTCCGCACAGTAGTCGGGCGTCTTACCACTGCATCACCCCGGCGGGCGCCCGATGCAAATTCTGCCGCATGTGAGGGGAATTTTGTACATAAGTCCTGAAGCACACTCGGTAAACTTTCACAATTCTTGTTACGCTGAAGCTTGGTTTTGTTTCTTGTAGTAGACGCCAAAGGGCAGATGCTACTTAGCATAATTGGGGCCGAGATGACCATCCTGACACTACCAGTTTGCCATTTTTTTTATATTGTGGGAAACACTATGAATATAGGGCATCACCTGCAATGGTTTTTCCTTAACATTCTCATCCTTCTTCTTGTGCTCTTTTAGCTTCTGCAACAAGCTTTCATATGCAGCTGTGATCATATGGGTTGGATAACTTGCGGAGCGGAAGTACTGAACTTGCTGTTTGAAGCTTGACTCTACTTTATGGTAGGATTATTTTTCGAGGGCAGATTGGCAGGCTAAAGTTACATTGGCATGTTTTACAAGCTTGGTGTGTGTGCTTCCAAATGGCTATAGGTTCTTTTTGGTTCTTGGATTATATGACCAGCAAATGTGCTGAGACATAAACTCAAACTTCAGATCAAGGTACTGTAAAGTATTTTCAGTAGCTAACTCGTGTGTGAAGGTTAAGACCAAGAATGTGTGAAGGTTAAGACCAAGAATGTGTGAAGGTTAAGACCAAGAATGTGTGAAGGTTAAGATGATGTAAAAAGTCCTAGAATGTTAGTGACAACGTCGGGCAGGTTATCTTCTGGGGCAGTTTAAGTAACACCAAATAATCGCCTGCATATTATCGGAAAATACGCACAACCTGTTGATTGGGCAATCTTTGCTCAATGTGCTGGTCGAATGCAGCCAAATATCACAGAGGACAGGTGCCACTGATGATCCTGTACAAATTCCAGCTTTTAGAAGAAAATGTTTTTCTTTAAATTCAGTAACAGTGGAATTCAGGTAAAACCTCAACAGTCCTAAACTATGTTCCGTGATCACACCTGCCCTATTTTGGAAACCTATTTCACCACTTTCCACGTGCCGCTGGAAATGTGCTGTCTGCCAACATCCCTCCAACTACAATGCTCAAAAACAAAATTCATGTATACGGGCGCGAATGTGTCTGTGATGAGTAATCAGTTTAGGCGCTTGTTGGGACGCAAAGTGACGTTTGAATATGACCGTGCTTCAACGTTTTGTGGTGTGAGTGGAGAAGCGTTGCGACCACTGGGTGTGTGTAGTGCGCAAGTGTCTGTGGGTGGTGTAATTTTTCAAGCCGAATTCGTCGTCTTACCCCACTCTACGCATGACATCATTTTAGGAATGGACTTTTTGAAGTTTTGTGGCGCTACCGTGGATTGCCAAAGTCAAGAGGTTCATTTTGACGGCTCGCATCTGCCGACTCTTTTTTAAAGCAGCCGCAATGAAGAAACAGTTTTTAGTATTACCGAAGACACAGTAGTTCCACCCTTGTCTACCATGTTTGTCCCCGTGTCCGTTCCACTTCTTGAACAGGTTTCATTTCAGGCCGCGGTGCACCCAGTTCACTGAGCATGCCTGAAGAAAAATGTTATTATTCCTCATTGTATGATTTCCGTGCATCACGGTAATGCCTCATTATGGACAATCAATCCATCGTTCGAGCCCACAGTTTTACCCACCGGATTGAAGCTTGCCTCCTGTGGATCCGATCCGCCCCGCGTTGTTGCTTTGGTCACAGATGCTACGAGTGCTACCGTACCTCCGTCTGCTGATGAAACTTCGATCTGCCACATGATCAGCGCCGATCTCAGCTCATCTCAACACTGTACTCTTGTGGATATTGCTGCGTGCCTCTCTGAAAAGAGGAACAGAGGACGAAACTAAGTGTAGCGCGTGGAACTGTTTCGATCAGTGATCGCTGCCTTGTACTCGTTACATTTTCTGGTGGAGCAGCCGGGTACGATTTCCCTTTTTGCCGAGTTCCACCCCTCAAGGGCAACCGAGAGCCACCACGGATTTGACACCGGTCCATCGCAGTTGCAGCCGCCGCCTTCGAGGTCAGTCGCCAGAGTTCGGGCCTCTTTCCGGTACGCCTGTTACCAACATGCATAGACCTAACATGAACATTGCGGCTAACGGAGAGTCTTCACCCAAGTTCGTTGTCCTCCAGTCTCGAACGCCACCGTCCTTCCATTGCGAGCTTTATGAGGATGCTGAAGACTGGCTGGACCAATTCGAACGGGTCGCCAATTACAACGGCTGGGATGAGCAAAGGAAGCTTTATAATGTGTACTTTGCTCTCGAAGATTCAGCACGGACGTGGTTCGTGAACCACGAAACGACACTGTCATCATAAGACCTCTTTCGTCGCCAGCTATTGGCTACCTACACCGCCAACGACCGAAGAGAGCGTGTGAAGTCAGCGCTGCAATCTCGCGTCCAAGCCCCTAACGAAAGTATCAGAATGTACTACGAGGACATGATCCGCCTTTTTAGGCGTGCTGATCGAATATGTCAAAGGAGAAGAAAGTGTGCCACCTAATGTGTGGGGTGAAACAAGAACTATTTGCAAGGCTTGTGCGCAATCCACCTGGCACAGCATCAAATTTTCTAACAGAGGCCACCATGATAGAACAAACACTTCGACACAGGGCTCAGCACTATAACCGTAACGTGTCCGCCATCTCACCAGTCGTCTATGGTTCCGGCTTCAACGGTTCTGATGATGCTTTAAGGGAGCTTATTCGATCTGTGGTCAGAGAAGAGCTGAGACACAGTCAGCTACAGGGTCTAACGTCGTCGTCGAGGCTTCCATCACTCGCGGAGATCGTTCGCGAAGAAGTTATAAGCAAGCCGTCCCGGAACCGTCTGTGCCTGGTGCGCACCCACCGCCACCGAGTGTGCCAACGTACGCGTCCGTGCTTCAGTAGCATACCATCTGTGATCCTCCAAGAGTGAACCCCACTGTGCCTCATCCCAATCAGCATCATAGTGGGTACGATTCTCGCAGAGCCAGAATGGAGTATGGACACCCCTACTCGTGATCCAAGCCCGCGCCGTTCTCCTCTTCTAGCCGAGGCACGGTTTCGGAGGACTGACGTCTGGCGTGCCCCTGACAATCGGCCCCTTTGTTACCACTGTGGTGAGGCCGGTCACATGTTGAGGTTCTGTCCGTACCACCGTGCCGGACTTCGTGGCTTCCATCCGCGTGCACGATGTCCTCGGAGTGGTGAACGACCACCCGAAATCGAGGAGTACCTGGCGACGCATACGAATCCTCCAGACGTCCCACAATACGGGTCCCGCGTCATTACCTCTTCCCTTTATCATTCTCCAAGTCCACGTCCATCTATTTGGTCCCAACAGCAAGGTCGCTGTTGGGACCAACTATGATGTTACCAAATATGATGTTACCAAAGAGAAAATGGTTGCCAGCGGATCCACTATTGTGAATGAGATGAAAAGGGAGGGTTGCTGAGGAGCAAAAAAAAATGGTTCGCTTCTTATCCTTCTTCCTTTGGGGCACGGGCACCGAGAGGAGCGTTTTGCCCAGCCCGAGGCGAGCAACCGTCTTCGCAGCACATCCTCACCCCTCTCCCCACCGACGCGCGCAGTGCAGACGATTAGTTCACTTTTCTTGAGTAACGGCGCGAACCAAGAATCGAGGCTTGGTCCGAGCGCGAAGCAAATCGCTATGTCAAGCACGTGCAGGCCTAGAAACAGCTCAGCGCCGTGATGAAATAGTGCTCAAACGCCGGAGTAAGCTGCGCCGGAGCAACTGAGGCAGCTTGGCAAAGCTAGCCGACTCACGGAGCCTCAGGGATGGTGTTGGCATGGTCATCAGCTAGCGCGCACTAGCAGATAAAAAATGGACGATGACCGTCGGCGGAAGGCTGACATCGGAACCGCAGAAGCCATTTACGAATATGCAAAGAAGGCAGCGGCGTTGCTCAAAGTTCGTACGGAACCTTTCCACGTTACGGCCTGACGCCACCCTCTTTCACAGGCTCTGTATACGCGACCCATGAGCCAAGAAATCATTTGGCATCGGAATCTTTCCCGAGAAATATTGCAGCCAAGCGTAAACGTGTAGCATTAACCAAACAAGAATTTAAAATACGCGCTCTCAACCGTCGATGCCATCCAGCGGAAAATCGGAGAAACGGTTCGCATTCCCCCCCCCCCCCCCCCCCCCCCGGGCCAAATGAAGTCACGTGAACCCAGGAAAAAGGCAAGATCGCAGAGGGATTTTAAATATTACCGGGCTCTCTGTAGCAATATTGCAAATTTAGATTAACAGTTAAGGTGGAGGAGACCAATGACTCAGAATACCTAAAGCATGCTATTTTTCGCTGACAACGGGCTTCATTTCACGAAAGCTGTTTTTTAGACCACTGCTGCTCATTTCAATGCTCGCTGAGTAGGCCTGGCTGAGTTCGACAGGCGGTGTGTTGCTTGCAATCGCAGTTCTCATGGCGGATCAGCACTGCTGGGTTGAATAGTTGTGTGATCATCACACACCCACACACGCATCATCGCGTATTATGGATACCTAAAAAAGTGATGCGGCGTTCCTGCGCTGGTGTAGCGGGCGACAATGCCGTCGGGCGTCGATCTAGTCCGCAACGGCCTGCTTAACCATGGTTACTTCTCTAACCACGGTAATCGCGGCGTGTGTTGACGGATGCTGCTCGTCGGCACCCGAGTGCGCGAATCATACGAGCGTCTCTGCATCAACAATGTACGCGTTTGCCCGTATTGAATAGGCGATGTCTACTGTGGCGCCCGGAGTCTAGTTACGGCCTTCAGCCAGGCATCTGCATTCTGAAGCCCCGTCTTAGCTTTATCATGAAAGTGCACAAGTTCGCAACGTTCGAAGCGCGGGATGCTGCGAGCAGGCTGAGGTACGTTACACTTACCGCGGCGGTGAAGCGTGCGAGCGCGGCGAACGACGGCGGGGTGCGTAACCCCCAGTCGTCGATAGGCCTACATTATTTCTCTTCGAAACCGCGGCGGTCGGTGCTTTGGAACTGATCAAAGCTGTCGAAATGGTGTACTCATGAAACTTCCTTATTCTGAATCCTATTCTGCCGCCATAAAATAACGATATGATTAACTATGGCGACGCATTAATCGCAGAGCGGTGAGCCGTAATGCACCGGCGGCAGCTGGCTTGAGCAGAAACTTGGTAGTACCGCGGTTATCGGTCTTGCCAGCAATTTGCCGCTGATCAGTGATTCTCAAGAGTGATTCAATTCTGATATTCGGCTAAGTATTCCAGATGCCAATAAGTTTAGCACGCTTTATGTTTGAACTCGGCGCTAGCGAGCCGCCGTGTCGTTCGCATACAGTTTGCGGGAGGAGGAGCCAACGCGATGAGGTGCTGCCATCGTGCGGGGCTTGATCGCGCTGTTGATACCAAGACCGACTGAATTACGGACCGCTCTATAATTGAGAGCGCTCTAAAACGCCCGCTCCTATTGGTCGCCGTCGCCATCTTGAAAAGTTGCGTCACGGGATGCTGCGATTGCGTCGCGGAGGCGAAAAAACAGATGACGTCGCGCACCTAATTATGCCCGTGGTTTTAGACTATTTTTGTAGAGCGCGATGAGACGGTCTAAACCGTTTTAGAGCGAGTTATAGAGCGAAAATGGCGGCGGCGTCCGCGGTGGAGTGGTGTGAGTGGTGGCTGCGGCGCTGAAGCGGCAACGCCGTCGCGAGCAACGACGAAGGGTGGTGTGTGAGAATGCGTTCTACTTGTTCGGCGAGTTGTTCCGACGCCTATTTCGACTTGAAAATGCGAAAGCGGAATGGTGGTGCGATGAATGCGCCGATGAACTGTGATGAAGCTCGCAGTCGACCGCTCTTGACGGTGCGGCTGTCATGCGTGCTTCGATCTTCTTTCTTTTTTTTTTTTTTTGCCTCCGGAGGATTTCGTCTCCACAGGTAGTCGGCCTCTCATAACTAACGGTGAGCAAGTGCGTGCGTCAAAT
The DNA here is from genome assembly GCF_055883805.1 of Amblyomma maculatum. Lineage (NCBI taxonomy): Eukaryota > Metazoa > Arthropoda > Arachnida > Ixodida > Ixodidae > Amblyomma > Amblyomma maculatum. The sequence continues at coordinate 13,885 of NW_028146811.1, forward strand.
GGCTGAACTCAACTACTGCAAAGTTGGCGCTGAAGGGTGGTTGGGCTCCGCAGTGCGCCCAAAGCAAAAGGCGGAGGCGAAGGCGACATACAGTGCAAAACGAATGAAAATGAGCGAGGTTGGTAGTGTACGCTCAACCGCGTTGCTTTTCCCCGTGCTCGTTTTAACTGAAGCATTTGTGTGTGAGACGTTCGTGTGGACATAAAAGTTTATTTTGCCTGTGCTCCGCGATCGATCTTTCTTTTGTTTCTGTTTCCTAAAGAAAAATAAACAAAGCCCCGATTACATTGCTTTCGATATGATTTCTCCGCGCATTTAGGACCATCACACAGTACCTTGACATCAGACGATGCGCAAAAGCCGGCACTATAGCCGTGCAATCAGCTGTTTTACTGAAAATCGCCATTTTTACGGTTTGTTTACCTCTGCCAGCGCGCCCTCGCGGCAAAAGAAGCTACCCAAGAGAGCGTTTAATTGCAAAACTGTAGCTGCTTCTTGATTTTTTTTATAACATTAAACTTTAAATGCGGCTTCTTGAAAATATAAAACTTTAGTTAATTTATTCACACGCTATATCTATAAAAAAGTTAGCAAACGGCTTCTTGACGTGCGAATAAACCTGTTGCCGTGAAAATAAGCGGCCCGGGGCGGCACCCTGGCGATCATTGGTTGATTCCGATTTTCGTCACGCGTTGACGTCTCGCCGAGACGTCACGGCGTCGTCATTTTGACGTCACGCTCTATAACTTTAGAGCGAGAACCGTAATACAGATAGCACTGCTCCAGCGCGCACCTTCTAGTTATAGCCTTCGCCGCTAGGGAACGAACACTACGGGTAACCTGGCGCTACTGTAAACCTGTTAATAAGAAGGGTCTATTAATTCTGTCATTTTTCTTCGTCGTTATAGTATTTATCGGTCCCCGCTGTAATGCACAGGCACCTGTTCTGCGCATGTGCAGCGAGTAACCGCAGTCAACGTTTTTAGATTAGGGTTGACTGCAGTGCCGTCGCACAAAGCGGAATCTCGGTATGCCTTCTGGCGAGAGAAAAACATTATAAAAATACACACTCTCCGCTAAAATACAAACAGGCAAAATTTTAAAAGAATAACTTGGGCAGAGGTCTTTTTTTTTTTAATTTGGGTACAGTTTGTTTATTTTAATTTGTGATTTGATGATGATGAAAATGATATACGAGCAGGTCAACCGAGCGCCCTCAACGACGAGAAAGGTAACGAAAGTTGGCGCACGAGGTCCCATAGGACCCGATTTTTTGTGCAGGTCTGTATTTCAGTCGGTCTTGGTTGATACCTTGCCGGACGGCGCTCCTGAAACTAGTAATGCTGCTTCGTTCCGCAGATTAACGCGTCGCTTCAGTTGTACTTTATGGACAATGGCGGCCGTAACCGAGAACGGCAGCGGGTGGCAGGCCGTTGTACAACAGTTGCTTTTTAGAACCGCTCCGCACGTATGCGGGCGCACGTTTTCTGTCCGCTTGCAGACGTGGTGCGGAAGGGGTGTTGCACGATCGTTTTGCTGACTGCCGTTCAGCTGGACGGTTCGTTCCAGCGTCCCGATTGGCGCGCCCGGGCATCGCCAATTCTGTCCAATAGTATGCTCCCTCAAATGACATTCAAAGCTGGCGCGCAACCCGCGCGGGGTGCTACCGATTTCGGCACCTCGACGCTGATCGTTTGCCTCGGGATCACCATGGCGTGCTTTTTTCTGTGGTCATGGGCTCTCGTCAGCTGCCAAATGAGTAGCGCTTCACTACAGTTCTTGAGTGCTTACATGGCCACCACCGTAAATTTGAATTAGCCTTTGCTCGCATGGTTCGTAGCTGCCGCCACACCGTCTGTCCACTTTTCTGACTTTTCTAGTATGCCTTCTCTGATCTATTTAGATGTTTCTACGCCGAATTTAAATAGAGCACTGTCGAATGAACGTGCATTCATAGTTCGACGACTGATGAGCACGATTGCTACTATTGACGAAGCCGTTTTGTTTTATTGTTTTGTGGGTGCAAGTCAGCCTAATAAAGAGCTATTAGTGGCAAAAGTAGCACGCACCGGTCCCTTTGATGCCAAGGTATATGTGTGCAGTGAGGATAAAAGATGAGAATCTGCAATGGGGACATTCACTAGGCGTTAAAATCACGAATGGTGAAAGGAACATTCAGAAAGGAATGATATGGTCAACGGTTCTAGCGTACAGCTAAAATTAATGTAGTGACGCCTGAACCAGCGCAACCCAGGCAAGATACCAATTATGGAATAGGATTTACATTGAATAGCCTCAAGTATGAACAAATGCAAGCTCTCTTTCGACTCCCACCCCATCCCCCTAAAGGAAAATTAAAATGAAATATGGAACATATGTGTGAAAAGGAAATGGAGACTCAATGGCATTACCTGAACAGAAAAACAGCTCACTCACAACTGATTGATTTTGGCATGAAACATGTGTAGCTATTGCTATGTGGGACTAGAGCCAGGGTAATTATTGCCCTGGATGGCAGTTAAGGTATTTACATTAGCTGCACTTCACCCTGTTGTTACTACATGTTTGTTCCACAGGGCTCTCTTTGTGCTGCTGCTTTATGTGTGTAAAGCATTGATGTGTGTAATAAAATACATTCTTTTAATCCTAGAGTTCCAGAAACCAAATCCTAGCATATTGTCTTATGTACTTAAAACAGAAGGCGGCTGTGACATTAGAACAACTAAAAAAAAGAGAGAGAGACCATGGAGTGTGTCATATACCAGGTGTCCTATCTTTCAAAAGTCGATGTGCCCTAGCCCAGTGAATTAAGCCAGCTATGAGCTGTTGAGAGTTGCCTGGCCTAGTTTGGGTTTCATTATTGAATCTTATAATGATTAAGACTATATAGTTAGCATTTAAAGTATTGGCTTCAAGAACAATTAGTATCAAAAAGGAAGTAGTAAACTGTCTTCCAAAACAGCTGACAGAAATGCTTGCACCAAGGTGCCTTCTATTTTGCCTAATTTCTTTTTCAAGATCTTAAATGGCAACACGCCCAATAAAGGCTGCATCTGCATGACAGCAATTTCACTTCAATGTCCCAAAACATGGCTCAGAGAACAAAATCGGCTTTTGTCAGAAGTGCTCTCCATGGTGTGGCTCGGCTCTACATGATGTGGGTGAGAGATATGTGTGAGCAGCTAGTCACATGGTAGCTCGATTTGGAAGGCAGTGAGTAAATCTATGATAATCATACCGTGATGCAAACATTGTGGGAAGCTGTTTTTAAACACTATCTACAACTTTAGAACTGATGCTTTGCTCTTGGGGCCATTAAATAAAGAAGTCGCTGACTGCAGAAATACCACGGCAAATGAAAAGCCACTGGAGACTAGGTCAATCAACTCTGAATAGTTCTATGTTGGTTTCACTAGCCTAGACCACTCTACTTATTTAAAGTTTGCTTAAATTCAGCAGAGATACTTGGTATGCATGGTTTGCTGGCATAAAGATGGGTAAGCTTTCCTCTTGGAGTCAGCTTCAAGTGAAATGGTCGGGATGCAGCTGTGGAAGCTAAATGAGCTGCCCCCCCCCCCCCTCCCCACTTTGAAGCCTTCTAGCAAGTAAAATATTCCACTGGTTGGTCATTTTTCAGATCAAGATATAAACACCTTGGAAGTAGAACACTATTATTAAAGCTATGATATTGTAAGCTAAATATAAAAATGATTATATATGAATATTGCTCACAGAACCGTTGTATGCAAAGCATGAGTTAAGTTAAAACATTTACTCTGTTTGCCATTTACTGCTCAACAACAAAGCGCATAGTATTGTTTCACAAATAAAAAGTAAACAAGGAAATTGTTGCTATTCTTTTTTGGTTAAAAGGAAGCCCTTTTGCTCTCCCTAGAACCAAACCCTGGGGCTGCCACCATCGTGATATGATTACTCGGCACATATTATATTAACATGTTATGCATGTCATGGACCATGTCATGCTCTGCCAGGTCATATTTACTTGAGGTGTAGATTTAAGGTTGCTATGCAAGGAAAACAGATGTCCACCTTGGTCACATTGAACATTGGAAACACATAAAACAACATGTAATAATGTTCTCCTGAACAAACTAGCGGAAATTCTGCAGCCTTTTCATTTACGACAGAACCTTTGCTTCCGTCATCTGCTTGCACTCTAGAGAGGCCTCAAAAATTGGCTTCAACATTACTATTTAGAATTTTGTTCAATGTGGCTCTTCAGTGATGTTAAGAATGTATGTTGAATTTGTCATTGCTGTTACAAGGATTAAAGAGCTGTCTCTAGAAATGTACTGCACAACATACATTGTGCCCAATATGAAACGAAGTGCCATCTTTGATTGCCAATGTAACACTTTCTTTATACAGGTTGATAATGCATTGAGACTATACATTGTGCTCAATATGAAATGAAGTGCCATCCGTAATTGCCAATGTAATATATTCTTTTTGCAGGTTGGTAATGCATTGAGATAACATAGGTAGAGTGAGTATAAATGACGTGTGTGTCATAAGCAATGCTCAGATGGTTCTGTAGTCTCTTATCAGATGGTTTGTATTGGAAGGGGGGGCATGCTTTTGAGGTCATGATGAGAATAAGCAGCACTTTGAGGGCAATGTATACGAGGTGGGTAACTACAGTGTGCATTACAAGTACACATACACATGCTTCCTGTACTTTGTCCTATCGCCACTTTGCGTAAATTCTGAAGGGCTTGATCCGAGTGCACTGTAGGGATAGCTTGTGGAAAAAGAAAAGAGGAAACTGCATGAAGAAACAAGGAGAAGAAGCATTGCTACCTAGTACAATGGCATTTATTCTTTCCTAGCAGTGTTTTTGCAAGCTCCATAAAACCCATTTTAATGTGTTGTATAAAAGTTTTAAGAGCAGGTTAAGCCGACATATTTTCCACTCATCAAAGTTTTGTTCCATGAAACTCAGTGTTGTAATTATCTCTCACACTTTCCAGAGAGAAATGTCCTTCTTGAGTCCCAGAGTTTAAAAACACACAGCCTGGCTGTTTGTGTCATTACCATGACTAAAAAATAAATAGGTTAGCACATACAGCAATTTCTCGTTAATATGGACATGTACGACTCATTTACGAAAACATTTTCTGCAGATGAGCCTTGCAATGCCTTTACACTTCATTAACATGGAAGTTCGTTGTTTAGACCATAAACAAGAACCTATTGGGGCCTTGTGACTCGTGTATTTTTCATTAATATGGACGGCAATGCTTGCAAAGAAAACTTCCACTGTGGTAGCTAGGTTTATATTATAGTGTGTGAGGGCTTTTAAGGCTATTTGTATTTGAGTAGAAAAGAAAAACAGACTGAATTACATGGCTGTTACTCTGTGAAACTGCCATCGTACCGTTCATTGCGCTGTGCACAATATTTTTGTGAACCCGTAAACTGTGAGGCACACTGAGTCCTTCAACTCGCACTCTGGTTCTCAAATTACTTTTTCTTATGTTAAAATAGCAGTAAGTCACCACTGCAAGGCTTGGCAGCTCATTTGCTAGTCATTGCACAAAAGGAATTAAGCAGGGGTGGAAACAGGCTCAAGCATTTTGGAGCAGCTTTGGGAGCAATAGTAAAGCCATTTTGAAGCAATGAAACGATGTTTAGCGCATTTGAATTATCTTTTGGAGCACGTTGCTAAGGCCAAACACCTTTGATAATTGCAGTTTTCTTTTTCGGAAATACAAAATCTCAAATCTGATTCCTTTTTATGCAAGTTCAATAGCTTTAACTTCGCACTCATCTGTGACATGACAAACGAACACAGCATATAAAGGTATATAATACAACACAGGCCGACTTTAGCAAAAACTTGGAACAGACTAGCAACAAACGTAACGCTTGCTGGTGCGCTTCGTAACTGAACTTGTAGCCTGACCTAATCCGTTTGCCTATTTTGACTTAATAGATTCAAATGTCCAGTCTACCACTTCGATACACTCTTGCAACGATACTAATTTGGAGTTCGGATTAATGGGCATGACATTTCCGCTGCCTATCTTGTGGATATCTATTTTATTTTATTTATCCAGAATACATCTCAAAGCCCCTTATATTGTCTACTACATGATCCTTTTAGATCCTATGTCTGTGCTGATAAATTCCCGAGTACATGGATATTTCGTCTGCCAAAGAGGCACCTTCAGACCCCAATAATGTGTCTTGAAAAGCTTGGTGCTAGTGCTGCTCCCGTGCTTATTGCCTACTGTGGGATCGCAGATGACTACAGCACGACCTCGATTGTCTTGTCCGTTTGTAAATATAGCGGAGGTCTATAGGAGATGCAGGCTCGAACATTTTGGAACAGCTTTTGGATATAGTGCTTTGCACATATGATGTTACCAAAGAGAAAATTGTTGCCAGCGGATCCACTCATGTGAATGAGATGAAAAGGGAGGGTTGCTGAGGAGCAAAAAAAAAAAAATGGTTCGCTTCTTATCCTTCTTCCTTTGGGGCACGGGCACCAAGAGGAGCGTTTTGCCCAGCCCGAGGCGAGCAACCGTCTTCGCAGCACATCCTCACCCCCCTCCCCACCGACGCGCGCAGTGCAGACGATTAGTTCACTTTTCTTGAGTAACGGCGCGAACGAAGAATCGAGGATTGGTCCGAGCGCGAAGCAAATCGCTATGTTAAGCACGTGCAGGCCTAGAAACAGCTCAGCGCCGTGATGAAATAGTGCTCAAACGCCGGAGTAAGCTGCGCCGGAGCAATTGAGGCAGCTTGGCAAAGCTAGCCGACTCACGGAGCCTCAGGGATGGTGTTGGCATGGGCATCAGCGCGCACTAGCAGATAAAAAATGGACGATGACCGTCGGCGGAAGGCTGACATCGGAACCGCAGAAGCCATTTACGAATATGCAAAGAAGGCAGCGGCGTTGCTCAAAGTTCGTACGGAACCTTTCCACGTTACAGCCTGACGCCACCCTCTTTCACAGGCTCTGTATACGCGACCCATGAGCCAAGAAATCATTTGGCATCGGAATCTTTCCCAGAGAAATATTGCAGCCAAGCGTAAACGTGTAGCATTAACCAAACAAGAATTTAAAATACGCGCTCTCAACCGTCGATGCCATCCAGCGGAAAATCGGAGAAACGGTCTGCATCCCCCCCCCCCCCCCCCGGGCCAAATGAAGTCACGTGAACCCTGGAAAAAGGCAAGATCGGAGAGGGATTTTAAATATTACCGGGCTCTCGGTAGCAATATTGCAAATTTAGATAAACAGTTAAGGTTTAGGAGACCAATGACTCAGAATACCTAAAGCATGCTTTTCTTCGCGAACAACGGGCTTCATTTCACGAAAGCTGTTTTTTAGACCACTGCTGCTCATTTCAATGCTCGCTGAGTAGGCCTGGCTGAGTTTGACAGGGGTTGCGGTGCTTGCAATCGCAGTTCTCATGGCAGATCAGCACTGCTGGGTTGAATAGTTGTGTGATCACACACACCCATACACGCATCATCGCGTACTATGAATACCAAAAGAAGTGATATGGCGTTCCTGCGCTGGTGTAGCGGGCGACAATGCCGTCGGGCGTCGATCTAGTCCGCAACGGCCGGCTAAACCATGGAGACTTCCCTAAGCGTGGTAATCGCGGCGTGTGTTCACAGATGCTGCTCGTCGGCACCCGAGTACGCGAATCATACGAGCGTCTCTGCATGAACAATGTACGCGTTTGCCCGTATTGAATAGGCGATGTCTACTGTCGCGCCCGGAGTCTAGTTACGGCCTACAGCCAGGCATCTGCATACTGAAGCCCCGTCTTAGCCGGTCTTAGCTTTATCATGAAAGTGCACAAGTTCGCAACGTTCGAAGCGCGGGATGCTGCGAGCAGGCTGAGCTACGTTACACTTACCGCGGCAGTGAAGCGTGCGAGCGCGGCGAACGACGGCGGGGTGCGTAACCCCCCTAGTCGTCGATAGGCCTACATTATTTCTCTTCGAAACCGCGGCGGTCGGCGCTTTGGAACTGATCAAAGCTTTCGAAATGGTGTACTCATGAAACTTCCTTATTGTGAATCCTATTCTGCCGCCATAAAATAACGATATGATTAACTATGGCGACGCATTAATCGCAGAGCGGTGAGCCGTAATGTAACGGTGGCAGCTGGCTTGAGCAGAAACTTGGTAGTACCGCGGTGTTCGGTCTTGCCAGCAATTTGCCGCTGATCAGTGATTCTCAAGAGTGATTCAATTCTGATATTCGGCTAAGTATTCCAGATGCCAATAAGTTTAGCACGCTTTATGTCTGCGGAGGAGCCAACGCGATGAGGTGCTGCCATCGTGCGGCGCTTGATCGCACTGTTGATACCAAGACCGACTGAAATACAGACCTGCACAGATAGCACTGCTCCTGCGCGCACCTTCTAGTTCATAGCCTTCGCCGCTAGGGAACGAACACTACGGGTAACCTGGCGCTACTGTAAACCTGTTAATAAGAAGGGTCTATTAATTCTGTCATTTTTCTTCGTCGTTATAGTATTTATCTGTCCACGCTGTAATGCACAGGCACCTGTTCTGCGCATGTGCAGCGAGTAACCGCAGTCTACGTTTTTAGATTAGGGTTGACTGCAGTGCCGTCGCACAAAGCGGAATCTCGGTATGCCTTCTGGCGAGAGAAAAACATTATAAAAATACACACTCTCCGCTAAAATACAAACAGGCAAAATTTTAAAAGAATAACTTGGGCAGAGATCTTTTTTTTTAATTTGGGTACAGTTTGTTTATTTTAATTTGTGATTTGATGATGATGAAAATGATATACGAGCAGGTCAACCGAGCACCCTCAACGACGAGAAAGGTAACGAAAGTTGGCGCACGAGGTCCCATAGGACCCGATTTTTTGTGCAGGTCTGTATTTCAGTCGGTCTTGGTTGATACCTTGCCGGACGGCGCTCCTGAAACTAGTAATGCTGCTTCGTTCCGCAGATTAACGCGTCGCTTCAGTTGTACTTTATGGACAATGGCGGCCGTAACCGAGAACGGCAGCGGGTGGCAGGCCGTTGTACAACAGTTGCTTTTTAGAACCGCTCCGCACGTATGCGGGCGCACGTTTTCTGTCCGCTTGCAGACGTGGTGCGGAAGGGGTGTTGCACGATCGTTTTGCTGACTGCCGTTCAGCTGGACGGTTCGTTCCAGCGTCCCGATTGGCGCGCCCGGGCATCGCCAATTCTGTCCAATAGTATGCTCCCTCAAATGACATTCAAAGCTGGCGCGCAACCCGCGCGGTGTGCTACCGATTTCGGCACCTCGGCGCTGATCGTTTGCCTCGGGATCACCATGGCGTGCTTTTTTCTGTGGTCATGGGCTCTCGTCAGCTGCCAAATGAGTAGCGCTTCACTACAGTTCTTGAGTGCTTACATGGCCACCACCGTAAATTTGAATTAGCCTTTGCTCGCATGGTTCGTAGCTGCCGCCACACCGTCTGTCCACTTTTCTGACTTTTCTAGTATGCCTTCTCTGATCTATTTAGATGTTTCTACGCCGAATTTAAATAGAGCACTGTCGAATGAACGTGCATTCATAGTTCGACGACTGATGAGCACGATTGCTACTATTGACGAAGCCGTTTTGTTTTATTGTTTTGTGGGTGCAAGTCAGCCTAATAAAGAGCTATTAGTGGCAAAAGTAGCACGCACCGGTCCCTTTGATGCCAAGGTATATGTGTGCAGTGAGGATAAAAGATGAGAATCTGCAATGGGGACATTCACTAGGCGTTAAAATCACGAATGGTGAAAGGAACATTCAGAAAGGAATGATATGGTCAACGGTTCTAGCGTACAGCTAAAATTAATGTAGTGACGCCTGAACCAGCGCAACCCAGGCAAGATACCAATTATGGAATAGGATTTACATTGAATAGCCTCAAGTATGAACAAATGCAAGCTCTCTTTCGACTCCCACCCCATCCCCCTAAAGGAAAATTAAAATGAAATATGGAACATATGTGTGAAAAGGAAATGGAGACTCAATGGCATTACCTGAACAGAAAAACAGCTCACTCACAACTGATTGATTTTGGCATGAAACATGTGTAGCTATTGCTATGTGGGACTAGAGCCAGAGTAATTATTGCCCTGGATGGCAGTTAAGGTATTTACATTAGCTGCACTTCACCCTGTTGTTACTACATGTTTGTTCCACAGGGCTCTCTTTGTGCTGCTTTATGTGTGTAAAGCATTGATGTGTGTAATAAAATACATTCTTTTAATCCTAGAGTTCCAGAAACCAAATCCTAGCATATTGTGTTATGTACTTAAAACAGAAGGCGGCTGTGACATTAGAACAACTAAAAAAAAGAGAGAGAGACCATGGAGTGTGTCATATACCAGGTGTCCTATCTTTCAAAAGTCGATGTGCCCTAGCCCAGTGAATTAAGCCAGCTATGAGCTGTTGAGAGTTGCCTGGCCTAGTTTGGGTTTCATTATTGAATCTTATAATGATTAAGACTATATAGTTAGCATTTAAAGTATTGGCTTCAAGAACAATTAGTATCAAAAAGGAAGTAGTAAACTGTCTTCCAAAACAGCTGACAGAAATCCAAGGTGCCTTCTATTTTGCCTAATTTCTTTTTCAAGATCTTAAATGGCAACACGCCCAATAAAGGCTGCATCTGCATGACAGCAATTTCACTTCAATGTCCCAAAACATGGCTCAGAGAACAAAATCGGCTTTTGTCAGAAGTGCTCTCCATGGTGTGGCTCGGCTCTACATGATGTGGGTGAGAGATATGTGTGAGCAGCTAGTCACATGGTAGCTCGATTTGGAAGGCAGTGAGTAAATCTATGGAAATCATACCGTGATGCAAACATTGTGGGAAGCTGTTTTTAAACACTATCTACAACTTTAGAACTGATGCTTTGCTCTTGGGGCCATTAAATAAAGAAGTCGCTGACTGCAGAAATACCACGGCAAATGAAAAGCCACTGGAGACTAGGTCAATCAACTCTGAATAGTTCTATGTTGGTTTCACTAGCCTAGACCACTCTACTTATTTAAAGTTTGCTTAAATTCAGCAGAGATACTTGGTATGCATGGTTTGCTGGCATAAAGATGGGTAAGCTTTCCTCTTGGAGTCAGCTTCAAGTGAAATGGTCTGGATGCAGCTGTGGAAGCTAAATGAGCTGCCCCCCCCCCCTCTCCACTTTGAAGCCTTCTAGCAAGTAAAATATTCCACTGGTTGGTCATTTTTCAGATCAAGATATAAACACCTTGGAAGTAGAACACTATTATTAAAGCTATGATATTGTAAGCTAAATATAAAAATGATTATATATGAATATTGCTCACAGAACCGTTGTATGCAAAGCATGAGTTAAGTTAAAACATTTACTCTGTTTGCCATTTACTGCTCAACAACAAAGCGCATGGTATAGTTTCACAAATAAACAGTAAACAAGGAAATTGTTGCTATTCTTTTTTGGTTAAAAGGAAGCCCTTTTGCTCTCCCTAGAACCAAACCCTGGGGCTGCCACCATCGTGATATGATTACTCGGCACATATTATATTAACATGTTATGCATGTCATGGACCATGTCATGCTCTGCCAGGTCATATTTATTTGAGGTGTAGATTTAAGGTTGCTATGCAAGGAAAACAGATGTCCACCTTGGTCACATTGAACATTGGAAACACATAAAACAACATGTAATAATGTTCTCCTGAACAAACTAGCGGAAATTCTGCAGCCTTTTCATTTACGACAGAACCTTTGCTTCCGTCATCTGCTTGCACTCTAGAGAGGCCTCAAAAATTGGCTTCAACATTACTATTTAGAATTTTGTTCAATGTGGCTCTTCAGTGATGTTAAGAATGTATGTTGAATTTGTCATTGCTGTTACAAGGATTAAAGAGCTGTCTCTAGAAATGTACTGCACAACATACATTGTGCCCAATATGAAACGAAGTGCCATCTTTGATTGCCAATGTAACACTTTCTTTATACAGGTTGATAATGCATTGAGACCATACATTGTGCTCAATATGAAATGAAGTGCCATCCGTAATTGCCAATGTAATATATTCTTTTTGCAGGTTGGTAATGCATTGAGATAACATAGGTAGAGTGAGTATAAATGACGTGTGTGTCATAAGCAATGCTCAGATGGTTCTGTAGTCTCTTATCAGATGGTTTGTATTGGAAGGGGGGGCATGCTTTTGAGGTCATGATGAGAATAAGCAGCACTTTGAGGGCAATGTATACGAGGTGGGTAACTACAGTGTGCATTACAAGTACACATACACATGCTTCCTGTACTTTGTCCTATCGCCACTTTGCGTAAATTCTGAAGGGCTTGATCCGAGTGCACTGTAGGGATAGCTTGTGGAAAAAGAAAAGAGGAAACTGCATGAAGAAACAAGGAGAAGAAGCATTGCTACCTAGTACAATGGCATTTATTCTTTCCTAGCAGTGTTTTTGCAAGCTCCATAAAACCCATTTTAATGTGTTGTATAAAAGTTTTAAGAGCAGGTTAAGCCGACATATTTTCCACTCATCAAAGTTTTGTTCCATGAAACTCAGTGTTGTAATTATCTCTCACACTTTCCAGAGAGAAATGTCCTTCTTGAGTCCCAGAGTTTAAAAACACACAGCCTGGCTGTTTGTGTCATTACCATGACTAAAAAATAAATAGGTTAGCATATACAGCAATTTCTCGTTAATATGGACATGTACGACTCATTTACGAAAACATTTTCTGCAGATGAGCCTTGCAATGCCTTTACACTTCATTAACATGGAAGTTCGTTGTTTAGACCATAAACAAGAACCTATTGGGGCCTTGTGACTCGTGTATTTTTCATTAATATGGACGGCAATGCTTGCAAAGAAAACTTCCATTGTGGTAGCTAGGTTTATATTATAGTGTGTGAGGGGCTTTTAAGGCTATTTGTATTTGAGTAGAAAAGAAAAACAGACTGAATTACATGGCTGTTACTCTGTGAAACTGCCATCGTACCGTTCATTGCGCTGTGCACAATATTTTTGTGAACCCGTAAACTGTGAGGCACACTGAGTCCTTCAACTCGCACTCTGGTTCTCAAATTACTTTTTCTTATGTTAAAATAGCAGTAAGTCACCACTGCAAGGCTTGGCAGCTCATTTGCTAGTCATTGCACAAAAGGAATTAAGCAGGGGTGGAAACAGGCTCAAGCATTTTGGAGCAGCTTTGGGAGCAATAGTAAAGCCATTTTGAAGCAATGAAACGATGTTTAGAGCATTTGAATTATCTTTTGGAGCACGTTGCTAAGGCCAAACACCTTTGATAATTGCAGTTTTCTTTTTCGGAAATACAAAATCTCAAATCTGATTCCTTTTTATGCAAGTTCAATAGCTTTAACTTCGCACTCATCTGTGACATGACAAACGAACACAGCATATAAAGGTATATAATACAACACAGGCCGACCTTTAGCAAAAACTTGGAACAGACTAGCAACAACGTAACGCTTGCTGGTGCGCTTCGTAACTGAACTTGTAGCCTGACCTAATCCGTTTGACTATTTTGACTTAATAGATTCAAATGTCCAGTCTACCACTTCGATACACTCTTGCAACGATACTAATTTGGAGTTCAGATTAATGGGCATGACATTTCCGCTGCCTATCTTGTGGATATCTATTTTATTTTATTTATCCAGAATACATCTCAAAGCCCCTTATATTGTCTACTACATGATCCTTTTAGATCCTATGTCTGTGCTTGATAAATTCCCGAGTACATGGATATTTCGTCTGCCAAAGAGGCACCTTCAGACCCAATAATGTGTCTTGAAAAGCTTGGTGCTAGTGCTTGCTCCCGTGCTTATTGCCTACTGTGGGATCGCAGATGACTACAGCACGACCTCGATTGTCTTGTCCGTTTGTAAATATAGCGGAGGTCTATAGGAGATGCAGGCTCGAACATTTTGGAACAGCTTTTGGATATAGTGCTTTGCACATATGATGTTACCAAAGAGAAAATTGTTGCCAGCGGATCCACTCATGTGAATGAGATGAAAAGGGAGGGTTGCTGAGGAGCAAAAAAAAAAAATGGTTCGCTTCTTATCCTTCTTCCTTTGGGGCACGGGCACCAGAGGAGCGTTTTGCCCAGCCCGAGGCGAGCAACCGTCTTCGCAGCACATCCTCACCCCCCTCCCCACCGACGCGCGCAGTGCAGACGATTAGTTCACTTTTCTTGAGTAACGGCGCGAACGAAGAATCGAGGATTGGTCCGAGCGCGAAGCAAATCGCTATGTTAAGCACGTGCAGGCCTAGAAACAGCTCAGCGCCGTGATGAATAGTGCTCAAACGCCGGAGTAAGCTGCGCCGGAGCAATTGAGGCAGCTTGGCAAAGCTAGCCGACTCACGGAGCCTCAGGGATGGTGTTGGCATGGGCATCAGCGCGCACTAGCAGATAAAAAATGGACGATGACCGTCGGCGGAAGGCTGACATCGGAACCGCAGAAGCCATTTACGAATATGCAAAGAAGGCAGCGGCGTTGCTCAAAGTTCGTACGGAACCTTTCCACGTTACAGCCTGACGCCACCCTCTTTCACAGGCTCTGTATACGCGACCCATGAGCCAAGAAATCATTTGGCATCGGAATCTTTCCCAGAGAAATATTGCAGCCAAGCGTAAACGTGTAGCATTAACCAAACAAGAATTTAAAATACGCGCTCTCAACCGTCGATGCCATCCAGCGGAAAATCGGAGAAACGGTCTGCATCCCCCCCCCCGGGCCAAATGAAGTCACGTGAACCCTGGAAAAAGGCAAGATCGGAGAGGGATTTTAAATATTACCGGGCTCTCGGTAGCAATATTGCAAATTTAGATAAACAGTTAAGGTTTAGGAGACCAATGACTCAGAATACCTAAAGCATGCTTTTCTTCGCGAACAACGGGCTTCATTTCACGAAAGCTGTTTTTTAGACCACTGCTGCTCATTTCAATGCTCGCTGAGTAGGCCTGGCTGAGTTTGACAGGGGTTGCGGTGCTTGCAATCGCAGTTCTCATGGCGGATCAGCACTGCTGGGTTGAATAGTTGTGTGATCACACACCCATACACGCATCATCGCGTAATATGAATACCATAAGAAGTGATATGGCGTTCCTGCGCTGGTGTAGCGGGCGGCAATGCCGTCGGGCGTCGATCTAGTCCGCAACGGCCGGCTAAACCATGGAGACTTCCCTAAGCGTGGTAATCGCGGCGTGTGTTCACAGATGCTGCTCGTCGGCACCCGAGTACGCGAATCATACGATCGTCTCTGCATGAACAATGTACGCGTTTGCCCGTATTGAATAGGCGATGTCTACTGTCGCGCCCGGAGTCTAGTTACGGCCTACAGCCAGGCATCTGCATACTGAAGCCCCGTCTTAGCCGGTCTTAGCTTTATCATGAAAGTGCACAAGTTCGCAACGTTCGAAGCGCGGGATGCTGCGAGCAGGCTGAGCTACGTTACACTTACCGCGGCGGTGAAGCGTGCGAGCGCGGCGAACGACGGCGGGGTGCGTAACCCCCCTAGTCGTCGATAGGCCTACATTATTTCTCTTCGAAACCGCGGCGGTCGGCGCTTTAGAACTGATCAAAGCTTTCGAAATGGTGTACTCATGAAACTTCCTTATTGTGAATCCTATTCTGCCGCCATAAAATAACGATATGATTAACTATGGCGACGCATTAATCGCAGAGCGGTGAGCCGTAATGTAACGGTGGCAGCTGGCTTGAGCAGAAACTTGGTAGTACCGCGGTGTTCGGTCTTGCCAGCAATTTGCCGCTGATCAGTGATTCTCAAGAGTGATTCAATTCTGATATTCGGCTAAGTATTCCAGATGCCAATAAGTTTAGCACGCTTTATGTCTGCGGAGGAGCCAACGCGATGAGGTGCTGCCATCGTGCGGCGCTTGATCGCACTGTTGATACCAAGACCGACTGAAATACAGACCTGCACAGATAGCACTGCTCCTGCGCGCACCTTCTAGTTCATAGCCTTCGCCGCTAGGGAACGAACACTACGGGTAACCTGGCGCTACTGTAAACCTGTTAATAAGAAGGGTCTATTAATTCTGTCATTTTTCTTCGTCGTTATAGTATTTATCGGTCCACGCTGTAATGCACAGGCACCTGTTCTGCGCATGTGCAGCGAGTAACCGCAGTCAACGTTTTTAGATTAGGGTTGACTGCAGTGCCGTCGCACAAAGCGGAATCTCGGTATGCCTTCTGGCGAGAGAAAAACATAAACATACACACTCTCCGCTAAAATACAAACAGGCAAAATTTTAAAAGAATAACTTGGGCAGAGATCTTTTTTTTTTAATTTGGGTACAGTTTGTTTATTTTAATTTGTGATTTGATGATGATGAAAATAATATACGAGCAGGTCAACCGAGCGCCCTCAACGACGAGAAAGGTAACGAAAGTTGGCGCACGAGGTCCCATAGGACCCGATTTTTTGTGCAGGTCTGTATTTCAGTCGGTCTTGGTTGATACCTTGCCGGACGGCGCTCCTGAAACTAGTAATGCTGCTTCGTTCCGCAGATTAACGCGTCGCTTCAGTTGTACTTTATGGACAATGGCGGCCGTAACCGAGAACGGCAGCGGGTGGCAGGCCGTTGTACAACAGTTGCTTTTTAGAACCGCTCCGCACGTATGCGGGCGCACGTTTTCTGTCCGCTTGCAGACGTGGTGCGGAAGGGGTGTTGCACGATCGTTTTGCTGACTGCCGTTCAGCTGGACGGTTCGTTCCAGCGTCCCGATTGGCGCGCCCGGGCATCGCCAATTCTGTCCAATAGTATGCTCCCTCAAATGACATTCAAAGCTGGCGCGCAACCCGCGCGGGGTGCTACCGATTTCGGCACCTCGGCGCTGATCGTTTGCCTCGGGATCACCATGGCGTGCTTTTTTCTGTGGTCATGGGCTCTCGTCAGCTGCCAAATGAGTAGCGCTTCACTACAGTTCTTGAGTGCTTACATGGCCACCACCGTAAATTTGAATTAGCCTTTGCTCGCATGGTTCGTAGCTGCCGCCACACCATCTGTCCACTTTTCTGACTTTTCTAGTATGCCTTCTCTGATCTATTTAGATGTTTCTACGCCGAATTTAAATAGAGCACTGTCGAATGAACGTGCATTCATAGTTCGACGACTGATGAGCACGATTGCTACTATTGACGAAGCCGTTTTGTTTTATTGTTTTGTGGGTGCAAGTCAGCCTAATAAAGAGCTATTAGTGGCAAAAGTAGCACGCACCGGTCCCTTTGATGCCAAGGTATATGTGTGCAGTGAGGATAAAAGATGAGAATCTGCAATGGGGACATTCACTAGGCGTTAAAATCACGAATGGTGAAAGGAACATTCAGAAAGGAATGATATGGTCAACGGTTCTAGCGTACAGCTAAAATTAATGTAGTGACGCCTGAACCAGCGCAACCCAGGCAAGATACCAATTATGGAATAGGATTTACATTGAATAGCCTCAAGTATGAACAAATGCAAGCTCTCTTTCGACTCCCACCCCATCCCCCTAAAGGAAAATTAAAATGAAATATGGAACATATGTGTGAAAAGGAAATGGAGACTCAATGGCATTACCTGAACAGAAAAACAGCTCACTCACAACTGATTGATTTTGGCATGAAACATGTGTAGCTATTGCTATGTGGGACTAGAGCCAGGGTAATTATTGCCCTGGATGGCAGTTAAGGTATTTACATTAGTTGCACTTCACCCTGTTGTTACTACATGTTTGTTCCACAGGGCTCTCTTTGTGCTGCTGCTTTATGTGTGTAAAGCATTGATGTGTGTAATAAAATACATTCTTTTAATCCTAGAGTTCCAGAAACCAAATCCTAGCATATTGTGTTATGTACTTAAAACAGAAGGCGGCTGTGACATTAGAACAACTAAAAAAAAAGAGAGAGAGACCATGGAGTGTGTCATATACCAGGTGTCCTATCTTTCAAAAGTCGATGTGCCCTAGCCCAGTGAATTAAGCCAGCTATGAGCTGTTGAGAGTTGCCTGGCCTAGTTTGGGTTTCATTATTGAATCTTATAATGATTAATACTATATAGTTAGCATTTAAAGTATTGGCTTCAAGAACAATTAGTATCAAAAAGGAAGTAGTAAACTGTCTTCCAAAACAGCTGACAGAAATGCTTGCACCAAGGTGCCTTCTATTTTGCCTAATTTCTTTTTCAAGAGCTTAAATGGCAACACGCCCAATAAAGGCTGCATTTGCATGACAGCAATTTCACTTCAATGTCCCAAAACATGGCTCAGAGAACAAAATCGGCTTTTGTCAGAAGTGCTCTCCATGGTGTGGCTCGGCTCTACATGATGTGGGTGAGAGATATGTGTGAGCAGCTAGTCACATGGTAGCTCGATTTGGAAGGCAGTGAGTAAATCTATGGAAATCATACCGTGATGCAAACATTGTGGGAAGCTGTTTTTAAACACTATCTACAACTTTAGAACTGATGCTTTGCTCTTGGGGCCATTAAATAAAGAAGTCGCTGACTGCAGAAATACCACGGCAAATGAAAAGCCACTGGAGACTAGGTCAATCAACTCTGAATAGTTCTATGTTGGTTTCACTAGCCTAGACCACTCTACTTATTTAAAGTTTGCTTAAATTCAGCAGAGATACTTGGTATGCATGGTTTGCTGGCATAAAGATGGGTAAGCTTTCTCTTGGAGTCAGGTTCAAGTGAAATGGTCGGGATGCAGCTGTGGAAGCTAAATGAGCTGCCCCCCCCCCCCCCCCCCCTCTCCACTTTGAAGCCTTCTAGCAAGTAAAATATTCCACTGGTTGGTCATTTTTCAGATCAAGATATAAACACCTTGGAAGTAGAACACTATTATTAAAGCTATGATATTGTAAGCTAAATATAAAAATGATTATATATGAATATTGCTCACAGAACCGTTGTATGCAAAGCATGAGTTAAGTTAAAACATTTACTCTGTTTGCCATTTACTGCTCAACAACAAAGCGCATGGTATTGTTTCACAAATAAAAAGTAAACAAGGAAATTGTTGCTATTCTTTTTTGGTTAAAAGGAAGCCCTTTTGCTCTCCCTAGAACCAAACCCTGGGGCTGCCACCATCGTGATATGATTACTCGGCACATATTATATTAACATGTTATGCATGTCATGGACCATGTCATGCTCTGCCAGGTCATATTTATTTGAGGTGTAGATTTAAGGTTGCTATGCAAGGAAAACAGATGTCCACCTTGGTCACATTGAACATTGGAAACACATAAAACAACATGTAATAATGTTCTCCTGAACAAACTAGCGGAAATTCTGCAGCCTTTTCATTTACGACAGAACCTTTGCTTCCGTCATCTGCTTGCACTCTAGAGAGGCCTCAAAAATTGGCTTCAACATTACTATTTAGAATTTTGTTCAATGTGGCTCTTCAGTGATGTTAAGAATGTATGTTGAATTTGTCATTGCTGTTACAAGGATTAAAGAGCTGTCTCTAGAAATGTACTGCACAACATACATTGTGCCCAATATGAAACGAAGTGCCATCTTTGATTGCCAATGTAACACTTTCTTTATACAGGTTGATAATGCATTGAGACTATACATTGTGCTCAATATGAAATGAAGTGCCATCCGTAATTGCCAATGTAATATATTCTTTTTGCAGGTTGGGAATGCATTGAGATAACATAGGTAGAGTGAGTATAAATGACGTGTGTGTCATAAGCAATGCTCAGATGGTTCTGTAGTCTCTTATCAGATGGTTTGTATTGGAAGGGGGGGCATGCTTTTGAGGTCATGATGAGAATAAGCAGCACTTTGAGGGCAATGTATACGAGGTGGGTAACTACAGTGTGCATTACAAGTACACATACACATGCTTCCTGTACTTTGTCCTATCACCACTTTGCGTAAATTCTGAAGGGCTTGATCCGAGTGCACTGTAGGGATAGCTTGTGGAAAAAGAAAAGAGGAAACTGCATGAAGAAACAAGGAGAAGAAGCATTGCTACCTAGTACAAAGGAATTTATTATTTCCTAGCAGTGTTTTTGCAAGCTCCATAAAGCCCATTTTAATGTGTTGTATAAAATTTTTAAGAGCAGGTTAAGCCGACATTTTTTCCACTCATCAAAGTTTTGTTCCATGAAACACAGTGTTGTAATTATCTCTCACACTTTCCAGAGAGAAATGTCCTTCTTGAGTCCCACAGTTTAAAAACACACAGCCTGGCTGTTTGTGTCATTACCATGACTAAAAAATAAATAGGTTAGCATATACAGCAATTTCTCGTTAATATGGACCCTGTTAATATGGACATGTACGACTCAGTTACGAAAACATTTTCTGCAGATGAGCCTTGCAATGCCTTTAAACTTCATTAACATGGAAGTTTGTTGTTTAGACCATAAACAAGAACCTATTGGGGCCTTGTGACTCGTGTATTTTTCATTAATATGGACGGCAATGCTTGCAAAGAAAACTTCCACTGTGGTAGCTAGGTTTATATTATAGTGTGTGAGGGCTTTTAAGGCTATTTGTATTTGAGAAGAAATGAAAAACAGACTGAATTACATGGCTGTTACTCTGTGAAACTGCCATCGTACCGTTCATTGCGCTGTGTACAATATTTTTGTGAACCCGTAAACTGTGAGGCACACTGAGTCCTTCAACTCGCACTCTGGTTCTCAAATTACTTTTTCTTATGTTAAAATAGCAGTAAGTTATCACTGCAAGGCTTGGCAGCTCATTTGCTAGTCATTGCACAAAATGAATTAAGCAGGGGTGGAAACAGGCTCAAGCTTTTTGGAGCAGCTTTGGGAGCAATAGTAAAGCCATTTTGAAGCAATGAAACGATGTTTAGAGTATTTGAATTATCTTTTGGAGCACGTTGCTAAGGCCAAACACCTTTGATAATTGCAGTTCTCTTTTTCGGAAATACAAAATCTCAAATCTGATTCCTTTTTATGCAAGTTCAATAGCTTTAACTTCGCACTCATCTGTGACATGACAAACGAACACAGCATATAAAGGTATATAATACAACACAGGCCGACTTTAGCAAAAACTTGGAACAGACTAGCAACAAACGTAACGCTTGCTGGTGCGCTTCGTAACTGAACATGTAGCCTGACCTAATCCGTTTACCTATTTTGACTTGATAGATTCAAATGTCCAGTCTACCACTTCGATACACTCTTGCAACGATACTAATTTGGAGTTCAGATTAATGGGCATGACATTTCCGCTGCCTATCTTGTAGATATCTATTTTATTTTATTTATCCAGAATACATCTCAAAGCCCCTTATATTGTCTACTACATGATCCTTTTAGATCCTATGTCTGTGCTGATAAATTCCCGAGTACATGGATATTTCGTCTGCCAAAGAGGCACCTTCAGACTCCAATGATGTGTCTTGAAAAGCTTGGTGCTAGTGCTGCTCCCGTGCTTATTGCCTACTGTGGGATCGCAGATGACTACAGCACGTCCTCGATTGTCTTGTCCGTTTGTAAATATAGCGGAGGTCTATAGGAAATGCAGGCTCGAACATTTTGGAACAGCTTTTGGATATAGTGCTTTGCACATATGATGTTACCAAAGAGAAAATGGTTGCCAGCGGGTCCACTCTTGTGAATGAGATGAAAAGGGAGGGTTGCTGAGGAGCAAAAAAAAAAAATGGTTCGCTTCTTATCCTTCTTCCTTTGGGGCACGGGCACCAAGAGGAGCGTTTTGCCCAGCCCGAGGCGAGCAACCGTCTTCGCAGCACATCCTCCCCCCCCCCCCCCCCCCCCCCCCCCTCCCCACCGACGCGCGCAGTGCAGACGATTAGTTCACTTTTCTTGAGTAACGGCGCGAACCAAGAATCGAGGCTTGGTCCGAGCGCGAAGCAAATCGCTATGTCAAGCACGTGCAGGCCTAGAAACAGCTTAGCGCGCCGTGATGAAATGGTGCTCAAACGCCGGAGTAAGCTGCGCCGGAGCAATTGAGGCAGCTTGGCAAAGCTAGCCGACGCACGGAGCCTCAGGGATGGTGTTGGCATGGGCATCAGCGCGCACTAGCAGATAAAAAATGGACGATGACCGTCGGCGGAAGGCTGACATCGGAACCGCAGAAGCCATTTACGAATATATAAAGAAGGCAGCGGCGTTGCTCAAAGTTCGTACGGAACCTTTCCACGTTACGGCCTGACGCCACCCTCTTTCACAGGCTCTGTATACGCGACCCATGAGCCAAGAAATCATTTGGCATCGGAATCTTTCCCGAGAAATATTGCAGCCAAGCGTAAACGTGTAGCATTAACGAAACAAGAATTTAAAATACGCGCTCTCAACCGTCGATGCCATCCAGCGGAAAATCGGAGAAACGGTCTGCATTCCCCCCCGGGCCAAATGAAGTCACGTGAACCCAGGAAAAAGGCAAGATCGCAGAGGGATTTTAAATATTACTGGGCTCTCGGTAGCAATATTGCAAATTTAGATAAACAGTTAAGGTGGAGGAGACCAATGACTCAGAATACTTAAAGCATGCTATTTTTCGCTAACAACGGGCTTCATTTCACGAAAGCTGTTTTTTAGACCACTGCTGCTCATTTCAATGCTCGCTGAGTAGGCCTGGCTGAGTTCGACAGGCTGTATGTTAAGTGCAATCGCAGTTGTCATGAGAATCAGCACTGCTGGGTTGTGTAGTTGATCATCACACATACACATCATCGCGTATTATGGATACCAAAAATAGTGATATGGCGTTCCTGCGCTGGTGTAGCGGGCGACAACGCCGTCGGGCGGCGATCTAGTCCGGAACGGCCGGCTAAACCATGGTTACTTCCCTAAGCGTGGTAATCGCGGCGTGTGCTGACGGATGCTGCTCGTCGGCACCCGAGTGCGCGAATCATACGAGCGTCTCTGCATGAACATTGTACGCGTTTGCCCGTATTGAATAGGCGATGTCTACTGTCGCGCCCGGAGTCTAGTTACGGCCTACAGCCAGACATCTGCATACTGAAGCCCCGTCTTAGCCGGTCTTAGCTTTATCATGAAAGTGCACAAGTTCGCAACGTTCGAAGCGCGGGATACTGCGAGCAGGCTGAGGTACGTTACACTTACCGCGGCGGTGAAGCGTGCGAGCGCGGCGAACGACGGCGGGGTGCGTAACCCCCCTAGTCGTCGATAGGCCTACATTATTTCTCTTCGAAACCGCGGCGGTCGGCGCTTTGGAACTGATTAAAGCTGTCGAAATGGTGTACTCATGAAACTTCCTTATTGTGAATCCTATTCTGCCGCCATAAAATAACGATATGATTAACTATGGCGACGCATTAATCGCAGAGCGGTGAGCCGTAATGTACCGGTGGCAGCTGGCTTGAGCAGAAACTTGGTAGTACCGCGGTGTTCGGTCTTGCCAGCAATTTGCCGCTGATCAGTGATTCTCAAGAGTGATTCAATTCTGATATTCGGCTAAGTATTCCAGATGCCAATGTTTAGCACGCTTTATGTCTGAACTCGGCGCTAGCGAGCCGCCGTGTCGTTCGTATAGACAAGCGTCATGTTTGTAAACAAATGTGGCGCTGCGATCGGCAGTGACATGGGGTGTAGGCAAAAGCGCGGCGTGCCTACACCCCTACACTCCGCAAAGCGACGCTGCCTTCGAAACCAGTTCGCGCGTGCGAATATATTGAACCGTAAGCTTCGCTTATACACGTAGAAATAGCTTGGTTTATGCCTGGAGAGTATTTCGCACATTATCAGCCGATTACAGCTAGAATTACTTGGCGAAGAGCGCTGCATTGGCTTCCTTCTCCGTGGCCTCAACAGCGCGCGGCTGCGGTACGTAGGCGATGGCCGTAAGTGATTAAGTTAAATAAAAACGAGAAAGCGCAATGTATAAGAAAGACTAATAGTCAACCCTGTTCAACTCCCAGGCCTATTCCTAGCGCATGCAAGGAGGACGACAATATGAATGACTGGAAGTGTGTTTTTCATATGACGAATCTATTGACTGCCTTTCTGTTGCTTCAAGCACTCACT
Source organism: Amblyomma maculatum (assembly GCF_055883805.1). Taxonomy (NCBI): domain Eukaryota; kingdom Metazoa; phylum Arthropoda; class Arachnida; order Ixodida; family Ixodidae; genus Amblyomma; species Amblyomma maculatum. Next base: position 37,922 of record NW_028146811.1, read on the forward strand.
CTAAAGAACAATATTATCGGCAACTATATATAGTAAACTAGAAATCACATTTCTAGCTCACTTTACCGGCAACTTAAGTCATAGAATTTCGTATCTAAAAAGAACTCAATCTTTTAGATCTTTTTAACATGTTGGCAAAGTGCACAGCTGCCTACTTGTTTTCGCCTGCCCGATAAAAAAGACGTTGACGTCTATCTCATCTTACAGATGTAGCAAGGTCATTCACAGGTTAATATGTACATGAATGCCAGCACGAAAGCTCTCATTTTGTTCTCTTTGCTCTATAGGAGAGACGCATGAGTGCAGATGAAACGTTCTCCACGATCTCTTGCAGCGAAATTTACGTGATCTGCTGAGCTTTTTTCAATATACATGGAAATATTTTACTCAAATGCGCATCATCTTATTCTGCTTATTTTGCACCCCTCATAGTCGATTCCTCTTTGGGACATTGAACTCCATGTGCCATATATAATTAAATATCCTGCTCGATCAGAGCTAGATTGTACGTGGATATTTAATTCGTTCGTCAGGATCTTATAATGACCTTCAAAAATAAAATTTAGAAATGAGAAATAATGCTGCGGGACTGCCCGGATCATAACAATGTTTACTATAGAACCGGTGATGAAGAGACTGGTTGAAACTCGTGAAAGTACAAACAGAGAAAAGCTATACTTTACAGGTCCGGGCCTTTTATACCCAGCAATATTGTACTGGAGTGACCGCGCTCAAAGTAATTGCAATTACCTTCACAGCAGCGTTTGTGTCCTTTCTGTGTGAACATATGCACGGGCAGCACTGCAAGTGAATAGAACTCACAGTGCAGCTTCCCTGCGGGATCATACGCACACGGAATATATCGCGTCTGAGCTTCTTACAACTTAATAGCATATCAAAATGGGCACGAGCTGCAGGCGTTTGTTCTTGCGCTATTCGTCGTGCCGCCGAAAAGCAATCATGATAATTAAGGGTTGCAAACGAACTGATCTAGTTTCGGTGAAGAACTGCAACACATATATATGTTAGCCGCGAAGGCAATCCGTCACCGAAGAGTCTACTTGTCGCGCTCAATGCCGCTGCCCTTCGCTCTCATCTTTATTCTACCGCAAGAAACATGTTAAAACAAGTGCCATTTTGCTTTTTGTGCCTCGTGGCGCAGTCAACCGCACCACAGCTGGTAGAAATATTGGGAATTATGCCCGAAAACACAGCAATCGCCGCGCATCCAATGCAGACGGCCCGCGCTTTTGCCTACACCACGAAAGTCACTGCTGTCACCAGCGCCACCGCATCTCCGCTGACGTCACGGGCTGACGCTTGTCTATACAGTTTGCGGGAGGAGGAGCCAACGCGATGAGGTGCTGCCATCGTGCGGCGCTTGATCGCGCTGTTGATACCAAGACCAACTGAAATACAGACCTGCACAGATAGCACTGCTCCAGCGCGCACCTTCTAGTTCATAGCCTTCGCCGCTAGGGAACGAACACTACGGGTAACCTGGCGCTACTGTAAACCTGTTAATAAGAAGGGTCTATTAATTCTGTCATTTTTCTTCGTCGTTATAGTATTTATCGGTCCACGCTGTAATGCACAGGCACCTGTCCTGCGCATGTGCAGCGAGTAACCGCAATCAACGTTTTTAGGTTAGGGTTGACTGCAGTGCCGTCGCACAAAGCGGAATCTCGGTATGCCTTCTGGCGAGAGAAAAACATTATAAAAATACACACTCTCCGCTAAAATACAAACAGGCAAAATTTTAAAAGAATAACTTGGGCAGAGATCTTTTTTTTTTAATTTGGGTACAGTTTGTTTATTTTAATTTGTGATTTGATGATGATGAAAATGACATACGAGCAGGTCAACCGAGCGCCCTCAACGACGAGAAAGGTAACGAAAGTTGGCGCACGAGGTCCCATAGGACCCGATTTTTTGTGCAGGTCTGTATTTCAGTCGGTCTTGGTTGATACCTTGCCGGACGGCGCTCCTGAAACTAGTAATGCTGCTTCGTTCCGCAGATTAACGCGTCGCTTCAGTTGTACTTTATGGACAATGGCGGCCGTAACCGAGAACGGCAGCGGGTGGCAGGCCGTTGTACAGTTGCTTTTTAGAACCGCTCCGCACGTATGCGGGCGCACGTTTTCTGTCCGCTTGCAGACGTGGTGCGGAAGGGGTGTTGCACGATCGTTTTGCTGACTGCCGTTCAGCTGGACGGTTCGTTCCAGCGTCCCGATTGGCGCGCCCGGGCATCGCCAATTCTGTCCAATAGTATGCTCCCTCAAATGACATTCAAAGCTGGCGCGCAACCCGCGCGGGGTGCTACCGATTTCGGCACCTCGGCGCTGTTCGTTTGCCTCGGGATCACCATGGCGTGCTTTTTTCTGTGGTCATGGGCTCTCGTCAGCTGCCAAATGAGTAGCGCTTCACTACAGTTCTTGAGTGCTTACATGGCCACCACCGTAAATTTCAATTAGCCTTTGCTCGCATGGTTCGTAGCTGCCGCCACACCGTCTGTCCACTTTTCTGACTTTTCTAGTATGCCTTCTCTGATCTATTTAGATGTTTCTACGCCGAATTTAAATAGAGCACTGTCGAATGAACGTGCATTCATAGTTCGACGACTGATGAGCACGATTGCTACTATTGACGAAGCCTTTTTTTTATTGTTTTGTGGGTGCAAGTCAGCCTAATAAAGAGCTATTAGTGGCAAAAGTAGCACGCACCGGTCCCTTTGATGCCAAGGTATATGTGTGCAGTGAGGATAAAAGATGAGAATCTGCAATGGGGACATTCACTAGGCGTTAAAATCACGAATGGTGAAAGGAACATTCAGAAAGGAATGATATGGTCAACGGTTCTAGCGTACAGCTAAAATTAATGTAGTGACGCCTGAACAAGCGCAACCCAGGCAAGATACCAATTATGGAATAGGATTTACATTGAATAGCCTCAAGTATGACCAAATGCAAGCTCTCTTTCGACTCCCACCCCATCCCCCTAAAGGAAAATTAAAATGAAATATGGAACATATGTGTGAAAAGGAAATGGAGACTCAATGGCATTACCTGAACAGAAAAACAGCTCACTCACAACTGATTGATTTTGGCATGAAACATGTGTAGCTATTGCTATGTGGGACTAGAGCCAGGGTAATTATTGCCCTGGATGGCAGTTAAGGTACTTACATTAGCTGCACTTCACCCTGTTGTTACCACATGTTTGTTCCACAGGGCTCTCTTTGTGGTGCTGCTTTATGTGTGTAAAGCATTGATGTGTGTAATAGAATACATTCTTTTAATCCTAGAGTTCCAGAAACCAAATCCTAGCATATTGTGTTATGTACTTAAAACAGAAGGCGGCTGTGACATTAGAACAACTAAAAAAAAGAGAGAGAGACCATGGAGTGTGTCATATACCAGGTGTCCTATCTTTCAAAAGTCGATGTGCCCTAGCCCAGTGAATTAAGCCAGCTATGGGCTGTTGAGAGTTGCCATGCCTAGTTTGGGTTTCATTATTGAATCTTATAATGATTAAGACTACATAGTTAGCATTTAAAGTATTGGCTTCAAGAACAATTAGTATCAAAAAGGAAGTAGTAAACTGTCTTCCAAAACAGCTGACAGAAATGCTTGCACCAAGGTGCCTTCTATTTTGCCTAATTTCTTTTTCAAGATCTTAAATGGCAACACGCCCAATAAAGGCTGCATCTGCATGACAGCAATTTCACTTCAATGTCCCAAAACATGGCTCAGAGAACAAAATCGGCTTTTGTCAGAAGTGCTCTCCATGGTGTGGCTCGGCTCTACATGATGTGGGTGAGATATATGTGTGAGCAGCTAGTCGCATGGTAGCTCGATTTGGAAGGCAGTGCATAAATCTATGAAAATCATACCGTGATGCAAACATTGTGGGAAGCTGTTTTTCAACACTATCTACAACTTTAGAACTGATGCTGTACTCTTGGGGCCATTAAATAAAGAAGTCGCTGACTGCAGAAATACCACGGCAAATGAAAAGCCACTGGAGACTAGGTCAATCAACTCTGAATAGTTCTATGTTGGTTTCACTAGCCTAGACCACTCTACTTATTTAAAGTTTGCTTAAATTCAGCAGAGATACTTGGTATGCATGGTTTGCTGGCATAAGGATGGGTAAGCTTTCCTCTTGGAGTCAGCTTCAAGTGAAATGGTCGGGATGCAGCTGTGGAAGCTAAATGAGCTGCCCCCCCCCCCCTCTCCACTTTGAAGCCTTCTAGCAAGTAAAATATTCCACTGGTTGGTCATTTTTCAAATCAAGATATAAACACCTTGGAAGTAGAACACTATTATTGAAGGGGCCCACAAACACCTCCCGAGCACTCCTCACAAACTATCTCAGTCGCTATATTATGCTGCGATACACATTTGAACGCAATAATACACGTCTACGCGCAGTGCAGGTCCCACAATCCCATTCGAAAGTTGGCGCGTTCTTTCCTTCGACTTTTGCCAGTCCTCCTCCTCATCTGTGCAACGCTGCTATGTGCATGCGTTTTCGAATGACTATTGGTCTGATTCTTTGCGACGTCACAAAGCCATTAAACTATCGCTTATGCCAGAAAAATGGAAATACGCTTAACTTTTAATTATCAGGAAAGAAAATTAGGATGTTCTGTAGACAGAAACATTTTTTCAAAGCTTTTTTTCCTGCACTTCCGGTCTCGCGCGCGCACGCGCGCATCTTTGCCCTTCGCGCAGGCACCACGGCAATCGCGGCGAGGGTCGCAAGCGGCGGTCTCGTTTCAGTTCCTGGCAGTGTACTTGCGGGGCACTTTCCGCCTGTGAATGTTCTCGTTTCTTGTGTCGCCCATGCGAAATGAACTTCGAAGTCGGCTTACAGGTTTACAGCATATAGTCGGTGCTTTAAATGTCGGGCCCCAATCCCCTGCGCCTTACGTAGTGCAGCAAAATTTCGGAGGCAACCGCTGCTCCGTTCCTGTGTCCACCAAACCAAAATACGCACCTCGGATCAAGTCAAGGCGACAACATACGCTGGTAAGTAATGTGTTTACTAGCTTGAACATAGCGCACAGATAAGCGACGGTTTCACAGGTGCAATGAGTTAGTCATTGTTGTGATGCATCATTACTGTGGCGGCTTTTAAAATCCTACCGTCTTAACCGTTGACTTGATTGCGTGAAACTACTCACGGAGGTTGCATTTTGTCTCGTAGTAAGTTTGTAGATTATAAACTTTTGCCTTATAGTAAATTACCTAAGACAACTGCGCCTACCTGGCTCGGCCGTGCGCGAACCCGCGGAATCGTGTGCCGGCGTTGGCGGCTTTCGGCCCCGATCCCGGTACAGACTGCGGGTTTGCATTGTACGCAGCAGCAACGAATTAAGCACCCTTACCTAACTTCCTACGAGCAAATAAAGTTTACCGTAATATCAAAGCTCCGTGCGCAGTTTCACCACAAACGACTGAGCGGTAGAGCCGGAGAGGTACAAGCCGCCGCGGTAAACATGTAGTATTAGGATACGCATGCTGTATCTGGCCCTTGCAAGGTTTCACATGACGTGCAGTGATGAGGACGCACCGAAGAAACAAAGAAAACGACTTTATTTCGAGATTATTCCTAGAGAATTGCTCTCCTCGGCGAAAAACTGTGCTTTCTTAGTTTTATAACCTTGTTGTTTCTTATGCTTGAGCCGGTGTACATTCGAATGTATGTGACACTTTATTATTTTTTTTGTCACCATGTCTTTCTTTTATGTTCTGCGCGTTAAAGATACTCAAAGTGTGTACAAGAGTCAGTGGCAAGTGAATGTAAATACATGTACATTTCTCACACTTTGTTTCCGACATAGCCCCTGTCCATATTGCACATTTCTTTTACTTGCTGATCTTTTTTTTTTTTCGCTAGCAGATCACTGTAAAAATATGACTGTCTGTCGTCCATGTCAAACAGGGCTAAAAACCTCGTCAAGCTACTGTATTAGTAGCCTTTTGTTCCTGCCTTAGCATTTGTTTTTCTGTCGACAGGAGGAAAAAAATCTGAATGAAGTTGATTGAGTCGCTCAGCAGTTTAAATTGCCGCTAAGAACACTGTATTATTTCGCGCACATAATAATAATCAGCATAATTACACTGTTGTCTTGTAAACTGTGTAGCTTAACGGATGGGGAACAGCAAGCCCATGAAAAGAGAGATGTTACATGGTCACTTGTGAAGCCGGCTCACTTGAAATTTCCATTTACTTCTAGTTTGGCCTCAAAAACTCTGACTGGCATAATTATTCGCAATCTAGCCTTACACACCTTGAACCCACAGTTGCTCTGCCTTTTTTACTTTTGTTTCAAGCGGCAGCTTTGATATAATACTTGAAAGGCCTGCGAGCGGTCGCACACCATGTGTAGTTGCCGCGATAAGCAAACAGCAACATGTTTTGTGTGCACTTTTGCTTAGCCGCAGCCACAAGGAAAACGCAGAGATATGGGTACAAGATTGCACTCACTCAGACAACAAAAGCCATATGAAACTGCGCTCCAGCTATTGTCAGCCGCAGCAAACATATTGAAACAATTTTCTTGGCTCCAGTGGCCAATTCTTTGCGGCGCTGATGCCAGTCTAAAAAGAACTGTGAGTTGAGCTAGTTGGTGCATCATTTTTTAAAAATACACAGCGCAACAAACATAGGACAAGCGAGTAGACGGGAACAGCGCTGACTATCAACTGCATGATTTATTGAAAGAACACGAATATATACAAAAATGCTCTGACAACCAAGTGCGCATGTTCGTAGATAAAACATTCAGGGCATTTTTGTATATATTAGTGTTCTTTCAATAAATCATGCAGTTGATAGTCAGCGCTGTTCCCATCTACTCGCTTGTCCTATGTTTGTTGCGCTGTGTATTTAAAAAAAAATGATGCCAGTCTGTTTAGCATTTAGGTTAAGCACACTGACAGTTGTACTGTGTAATTGACTAGTCATTGTGAAGAGCAAATCTGTGTCTGTGAGCAGCAATCAGTTCTTCTTTTGACGGTCTTTCATAGGCATCCGTCATAAAGTGACGCTCTGAAGCTGTGCTTGCAGCTGTCTCTCTGTGCGAAGAGCCCTCAGACCGTTTCTCCACATCTTGGAGGAGCTTGTGGACGTACGCTGCATGAAATAGTCATCGAGATTACAACAGTGCACTTAGTTTTTCGTGTAATATTATAAGTAGAACAAACTTTGAACTTACAAAACGTAGGCTGCGTTTTCACTGGAGCGACACTGAAATGTCCTTTCCTTGCTTTTGCCATCTTTACTTTCCAGCGGTCATCTCCTTTTTTTGTCTGTGCCTGGAGCCTTGAGGAATTTTCATTAAAGTGAATTACAGCCAGATGTGACCTATAAAGAAGGTAAATATGAATTAATTTTTCATACTTTGGAAAAAAATGTTTCTTGTTGCCTACCAGCAAAATTATACAGAAGAGGCTACCATAAGGAACCATTATACATTATATTCACAACACTGCAGCAGAAATTGCTTCTGATTTAGCTACTATGTTCAGCGCCTTTAGAATTAAGAATGTGATGAAATGATCTCCAAGCAGCAAAATGAATGTATGACATGGGCTATACAACATCATATCGTGAATCACCTGTGTTCTCCCTGCTGTTGTATTCTAGCGATCATCATTAGTTCAAGTGGTCAAGTGAACCTTGAGCATTCTTGCAGCTTCAATACAGTAGCCTCGGGACATTCGAGATGGTTCTAGAGGGGTCGGAAACTTGCGCTGATAACTTCCAGTTCTTTAAAAACTGCCTTTGTCTTGGGACTGCACTAAGATGAGGAGCACAAAAGAGAGACGAGGTGTTTTTTCAGCCTGCGCTTCATGCTTGTCCTCAACTTCGTTCTTTATGTCATCCCATCTGCCTATTTTAACATAAGAGCAGTGACTTCCAATGAGGACCCTTAGATGGCCTGTGCAGTCTGCAGCCTCCTGTCTCACTTTTTCTATGGAAGGGGATTATAGAATGGCTAGTGCTACCATGCTAGCAAGTATGTTTTACGATATTATATGAAGCATTATTAGAATATCAGAAGTGTGCACTGCAGTCTCCTCAAAATGTATGAAAACTACCTTTGACATGGCAGCAGTCTTGAGATTCGAAGAGAAAGACACAAGATAGGTTCAGCTAATTTTACAGCAGAGTATTTAATGTCAGGATGGAAGGATTGTGGAAAATTTCTCATTGGGTGCATACTTTGAGCAGGAGTTGGGATTCACTTGACATAGTGGGTGCCCTTTTTTGGCACATGTCAGAATTGACTCCTGTGAGTCGTAATTGTAAGGTCTCATATTACCTGGCCTGATAACATGACAGCTCCAGATCAAGCACTGTACTAAGGGGAGTGCTGGTCGTAGTGGCTATTGTAGCATTAACTAAACGCGATCTGCTTAGTTGGGCTACTTAGCAAGTTGAAGAATCGAAAGGAGGAAAAGGATATGGTGCGAATGAAGCACAGGCTTTCATAGATGAACTTCTGTTTTTTTTTTTTTTTTTTACTGAGTTCTATTTGCTCTGGCCTCTGTTCCTTTTACAATGACAATATTATGAACATACATTAAATGCTTCAAGCAAGGATTGATTGTTTGCATATGCAATGCAGAAAAGTTGGAATGCGTACTGGCACTGGAGTAAAAAATAATGTCGTATCCTTCTCTTTCATTCAACTTACCTTGCTTGCATCCCATCATCCGAGTATGCAATTGATTTGGGAGCAAATCTGATGACCAAATTATGAAATGATTCAAGGGAGGATGTTTGGGCTTTAGGGGAGAGTTGTCGAATGTCCTTCAGGAACAGGGAGTTCATGAGAATGCAGTTTAGCTTCCTGAAAGCACATGAATCTGTAAAAAATGTACATATATACATATCTATATATATATATATATATATATATATATATATATATATATATATAGCATTTAAAGGAGCAAACAGTCTGCGAGTGCAAGGCAAACATTTTTTTTCATGTTTATACTGTTGACATTTACGGGAATTCCTCTTATGATGATTATTGGAATAAAGAGCATTAAATGCAAAGCGGAAGGAAAAACAACGCGCCAATGGTATATATATATATATATATATATATATATATATATATATATATATATATATATATATATATATATATATATATATATATATATATATATATTTGACTGATGAGTTGGTAGTGTTGGTGTGTATTCTAGTCAATCATAGATGCTGAACCTGCTTACAGCTGCTGCATTGCAGTTGAAAACAGTTTTAGCAACATATTCGTTAAAAGACACCTGGGCCGGCTTGCACGATAAAGTCCGAGCTAAGTCCAGACTTAAATGGTGTCTTTAGAAAGACCAAGCTTATTTAAGACGGCTCGTGTTCCGAACGTCGAACGCTTCGGGTTCATGTTCACCAGAGTGGCTTCCCAGAACGACCTCAGCAACCACTTGGGGCATTTTTCCTCGTAACACAATCTTAAGCCGCAAAAAGCAATGGCACGGATTTTACACAGCGCAAAATTGACGGAATGTGTACATCTTACAGCAAATACAGTGCCAGCGCATCCCTGTATTTCCCTAATTTTTCTACTTAGACACCTGGCGTCCTTGTGTCTTAACCAAGAGAGCACTAGAGTCGTAATCATACAAGCGACTTATTCAAGTCAGGACTAAAGCCCAGTCTTGACTCCAGTCTTAAGCGTCCATGCTAGTGGCCTATTCTTTAGACTCCAGTTAAGTCTGGACTTAGCTAAGACAGTCTTAAGAGTGTTTTGTGCAAGCGGGCCCTGGTCTTGTACTGCTATTTTACTGTGACAAGAAATCTAAGAGGTGTTGTTGACCAAACAATTGTCAGTATAAGAAAGTATAGAACATCCCATTGTTTTTGTGTTTCTTACTGGCGTTATAACCAAGCTGCCTCAGTATTAAATTAATCTCGCAGTCTCAGCACTCACATTTACATTATGTTGTTTCTTCACTTCATTATGGGTTTCTTTCTTGGCTATGTCTTGCTGTAATGTGCGGATGTGTAAAAAGGTTTTTCCGTGAAGTTCTATTTGCATTACCTATCGCTTAAATTTATCATTGGTTGACAAATGCCGCAAGTGTGAGCCGTGCACCTTCCAAACAACATCAAAGTGAAAAACTTTAGAAAAAAAAACTTATACAAAACAGATTACCTCTGCTCATCCATTGCCTGTTTGCAAGGAGCTAATGCAGGCATTTGCTGCATGGTCTATCATGGCCATCACGCTTATCGCATATGTGGTTCAACAGGCTGCACTACATGCTGATGATCAGGTCATCATTACCCTGGCCCAGGGCAGCAAAATAGACTTGTGATTGTCTGGATCCATGGTTCTATTGCCTCACAGCCCTTTGACCTGCTCACAGCTTTTGACTTAGTAAATGCAGTATAGAATAATGTTATTACCATGTATTCGCCCTAATTATTAAAGCAAGCAACTGCATGCATCTTTAGTAATGCGCCAAGCATCAAAGTAGTGCTGTATGGGCGATTTGCTGCTCTTGCAATATGTCCAGATAGCTGGGTGGCAGTTTATAGATAGATGAAATTAAAACCTCATTACATAATAATATGTGTCAGCAAATGTACCGCTTCCCCAGTGGTTTGCAACGATGAAACATTTTGTAATTCAATTGTTTGTATTATATAATGATTAATTTGATTCTTTTTATATATAGACATGCAAGCAGCACTTGCCAAGGGCACTCTTGGTGAGGCTGAAATAAATTTCTCCTAATAATATGCAGAAATTGGCGCCTTTTGTTAAAGACTGCACTGAGACTCGTTAGTTGAGGCCAGGCCCCATGATCGCACTATTGGGCACTGCAGCTGACTTCACACAGTTAATAGGAGTTGCAGCTTGCCAATTTTCGTATCGCAGCATTGCCTTACCTCTCCTATTCTTACCTGTTCCCATTGTAGAATATGGTCAGTCTGAATGATAACAACGTTGTACGTGCAGTACTTGGCGCTGTAGCCCGGGGAGTCGCAACGCCCATCTCCTGCGAGGTCCACTTCCATTCCATCCAGCTGGCTGATGATCTGTACCCGCTGTTCCTGGAAAATCTGGGACAAAAATAAATGTGCATTTGTGAGCCACTTGTAACATTGTGCCGAACTGTGTCACTCGATCGTTGCACTACTGCATGCGTGCGCTTTTTTTTTTTTTTTATTACGCAAGCTTGCCATAAGGCATATTATAAGAACCCGTGCAAATTATTTTCCGTTAGGAACCGGAGAAGGCTCCTGCTCTTATTGCTGTCGGTGAGCCATTTGGAGAAGTCCTCTTCCCTTGTTGCGGTTTATCTCTCTCCCCCCCCCCCCCCCCGCCCTTTCCGCAGGAAAAATCTAGTTGTGTATAACTCTTTTCTATGCTCCTGTCAAAACCAACTCTCACACTTCCGATCGGCAGCTGATCGCTTAGGGATAAAGAGGCACAACTTTGAGCGACTAAGCCAGTTCACGCCCAGTTCACGCGAGTGATAACGTTTATTTTGCGATCCCCCCCCCCTCCCCCCTTTTTGCTGAAGGGTAAAGCCTCTTGGCACTTTTTTTTTCTGTTTCAATCTCTTCATTCCTGACAGTGTCCCTCCTTCTCTTTCTTCTTATCAACGCCCATCTCGGTTTCACGTGTTTCTTTCCTGGCTGCCTCGGTTGGTGAACTTGGACGCGGCTCCATTCGCGCGACATTTCAGAGTGCGCTCTGTACAAACACCACATGGCGTAAAAAAAAGAAAAAAAAAATGCTACAGGGCGGGAGTCATGCTGCGATAATAATCGGGCACCGAACAGAGTTTGTTTACTTCCTGTCGGCGCGCGCGTTCACCGTTGCAGTCAGCTGACGCCGAACCGCGACTGACAAACTACACCACAGCGCACAACTACGCAGTCCCCTTCTCCTCATCCCCTTCCTTTTTTTTTTCTTTACAATCGATCGTTATCTTTCACGAAGGGGCATCGTATAGTCAAACGCAAGAAGAGCCTAAACACGAAGGTTTCAAGGTTCGGGCAAGGTGCACGAGAGAGTTCCCCCGCAACGCCCGGAAGACCGTTCTCTGCGATCTCGATTCTGAATTTCTAGTCTTTCGCTAACATCTCATGCCCTTGCTGCGGTACGGATATTATGGCCCCCGAGCTCGAAAAGCGACTTCGGCGAATGAGTACCGAGAAGGGATTCGACCCCCATAAGTACACGCCGTTGAAGAATCCGCTGCTGAACCCCGACGATGATAGCATACGGCTTATATGGGTGCATTGGTGCGTGGGGTCGACTAGCGTAACATTAAAAAATAAAATCCCATCGTAAGCTCGCCACTGGTTTATTTTGAGCAGTGTAGTTCACAGTGATCATGACAAATCTTGCTATATGCATGCCACAACGCCGAGCAAGATCGCCTGAGTTAAAAAAAACAATCCACACTACTGTGATAACGCGCCTAAAGCTAATATTATCACAATCTTTTCATTTTACACTTACCGGCAGGGTTGGAAGAAACAGCGTTGGTACCGCTCCTTCACGCAGACTCAGTCTTGTTGGGATCCCCCAATCGCGAACCACATATCCTGGTAAAGCAAACGTAGATAAACGCTTTGTTCACCGATGCTGGCTATCCGATGAGCTGCAGCCACTGTTTCCGGAGGTTGGCGTTTTGAAGCACTTGGTGCAGAATGTTTTTCCTGCCGTCACTAGCAATACCTTCGCAGCCAGGGACTGCACACTGTAACAACCTCCCGCTCATGTCCCGTCAACAACAATTCAGCGCTTCGATAACTGCCTTCGCGAACTCAAGAGAGCGACCAGTCTAGCCCAGAACTGTCCTGCACCCGTCGCGCACACGACGTAACACAAAATCGAAGGTGAGGTCAACGCCAGGGATGTATAGCGTGGCAACAAAACTTGCGAGTTCGTGCCGAAGGGCGATGACGATGAAGCAGACGACAAGAGGCCCCCGGCGGCGCGTCGGCAAGCAAGCGCGACAAAACGGAAGTTGCGGCGTGCGGCGCTAAGCAAAAAAAGTAAAAGCGCAGATGCATCAGTTGTGACGTGTCAGCGGGCGAGGCCTTGGAGGAGGGCCAGCCTTTGCGCGCGCTAAAAAGTTGAAAAGAGGAGGAAAGCCGCGAAGGCGCAGATATTCAAAATTTGATTGCAAATAACTCTGCTTCCAAATGCCGCATTTAAAAAATTTTTGCGCTAAGGTTATCTTACATCGACATTCTTTCACGTACTAGGCATAGGGAAACTGTATTGCTATGGCTGTTTTGGGCCCTATGATATTGTAAGCTAAATATAAAAATGATTATATATGAATATTGCTCACAGAACCGTTGTATGCAAAGCATGAGTTAAGTTAAAACATTTACTTTGTTTGCCATTTACTGCTCAACAACAAAGCGCATGGTATTGTTTCACAAATAAAAAGTAAACAAGGAAATTGTTGCTATTCTTTTTTGGTTAAAAGGAAGCCCTTTTTCTCCCCCTAGAACGAAACCCTGGGGCAGCCACCATCGTGATATGATTACTCGGCACATATTATATTAACATGTTCTGCATGTCATGGACCATGTCATGCTCTGCCAGGTCATATTTACTTGAGGTGTAGATTTAAGGTTGCTATGCAAGGAAAACAGATGTCCACCTTGGTCACATTGAACATTGGAAACACATAAAACAACATGTAATAATGTTCTCCTGAACAAACTAGCGGAAATTCTGCAGCCTTTTCATTTACGACAGAACCTTTGCTTCCGGCATCTGCTCGCACTCTAGAGAGGCCTAAAAAATTGGCTTCAACATTACTATTTAGAATTTTGTTCAATGTGGCTCTTCAGTGATGTTAAGAATGTATGTTGAATTTGTCATTGCTGTTACATGGATTAAAGAGCTGTCTCTAGAAATCTACTGCACAACATACATTGTGCCCAATATGCAACGAAGTGCAATCTTTGATTGCCAATGTAACACTTTTTTTATACAGGTTGATAATGCATTGAGACTATACATTGTGCTCAATATGAAATGAAGTGCCATCCGTAATTGCCAATGCAATATATTCTTTTTGAGGGTTGGTAATGCATTGAGATAACATAGGTAGAGTGAGTATAAATGACGTGTGTGTCATAAGCAATGCTCAAATGGTTCTGTAGTCTCTTATCAGATGCTTTGTATTGGAAGGGGGGGCATGCTTTTGAGGTCATGATGAGAATAAGCAGCACTTTGAGGGCAATTTATACGAGGTGGGTAACTACAGTGTGCATTACAAGTACACATACACATGCTTCCTGTACTTTGTCCTATCACCACTTTGCGTAAATTCTGAAGGGCTTGATCCGAGTGCACTGTAGGGATAGCTTGTGGAAAAAGAAAAGAGGAAACTGCATGAAGAAACAAGGAGAAGAAGCATTGCTGCCTAGTACAATGGCATTTATTCTTTCCTAGCAGTGTTTTTGCAAGCTCCATAAAACCCATTTTAATAAGTTGTATAAAAGTTTTAAGAGCAGGTTAAGCCGACATATTTTCCACTGATCAAAGTTTTGTTCCATGAAACACAGTGTTGTAATTATCTCTCACACTTTCCAGAGAGAAATGTCCTTCTTGAGTCCCACAGTTTAAAAACACACAGCCTGGCTGTTTGTGTCATTACCATGACAAAAAAATAAATAGGTTAGCATATACAGCAATGCCTCGTTAATATGGACCCTGTTAATATGGACATGTACGACTCATTTACGAAAACATTTTCTGCAGATGAGCCTTGCAATGCCTTTACACTTCATTAACATGGAAGTTCGTTGTTTAAACCATAAACAAGAACCTGTTGGGGCCTTGTGACTCATGTATTTTTCATTAATATGCACAGCAATGCTTGCAAAGAAAACTTCCACTGTGGTAGCTAGGTTTATATTATAGTGTGTGAGGGCTTTTAAGGCTATTTGTATTTGAGTAGAAAAGAAAAACAGACTGAATTACATGGCTGTTACTCTGTGAAACTGCCATCGTACCGTTCATTGCGCTGTGCACAATATTTTTGTGAACCCGTAAACTGTGAGCCACACTGAGTCCTTCAACTCGCACTCTGGTTCTCAAATTACTTTTTCTTATGTTAAAATAGCAGTAAGTCACCACTGCAAGGCTTGGCAGCTCATTTGCTAGTGATTGCACAAAAGGAATTAAGCAGGGGTGGAAACAGGCTCAAACATTTTCAGCAGCTTTGGGAGCAATAGTAAAGCCATTTTGAAGCAATGAAACGAGATTTAGAGCATTTGAATTATCTTTTGGAGCACGTTGCTAAGGCCAAACACCTTTGATAATTGCAGTTTTCTTTTTCGGAAATACAAAATCTCAAATCTGATTCCTTTTTATGCAAGTTCAATGGCTTTAAAACTTCGCACTCATCTGTGACATGACAAACGAACACAGCATATAAAGGTATATAATACAACGCAGGCCGACTTTAGCAAAAACTTGGAACAGACTAGCAACAAACGTAACGCTTGCTGGTGCGCTTCGTAACTGAACATGTAGCCTGACTTAATCCGTTTACCTATTTTGACTTGATAGATTCAAATGTCCAGTCTACCACTTCGATACACTCTTGCAACGATACTAATTTGGAGTTCAGATTAATGGGCATGACATTTCCGCTGCCTATCTTGTGGATATCTATTTTATTTTATTTATCCAGAATACATCTCAAAGCCCCTTATATTGTCTACTACATGATCCTTTTAGATCATATGTCTGTGCTGATAAATTCCCGAGTACATGGATATTTCGTCTGCCAAAGAGGCACCTTCAGACCCCAATAATGTGTCTTGAAAAGCTTGGTGCTAGTGCTGCTCCCGTGCTTATTGCCTACTGTGGGATCGCAGATGACTACAGCACGACCTCGATTGTCTTGTCCCTTTGTAAATATAGCGGAGGTCTATAGGAGATGCAGGCTCGAACATTTTGGAACAGCTTTTGGATATAGTGCTTTGCACATATGATGTTACCAAAGAGAAAATGGTTGCCAGCGGATCCACTCTTGTGAATGAGATGAAAAGGGAGGGTTGCTGAGGAGCAAAAAAAAAAAAATTTTTTTTTCGCTTCTTATCTTTCTTCCTTTGGGGCACGGGCACCGAGAGGAGCGTTTTGCCCAGCCCGAGGCGAGCAACCGTCTTCGCAGCACATCCTCACCCCCCTCCCCACCGACGCGCGCAGTGCAGACAATTAGTTCACTTTTCTTGAGTAACGGCGCGAACCAAGAATCGAGGCCTGGTCCGAGCGCGAAGCAAATCGCTATGTCAAGCACGTGCAGGCCTAGAAACAGCTTAGCGCGCCGTGATGAAATGGTGCTCAAACGCCGGAGTAAGCTGCGCCGGAGCAATTGAGGCAGCTTGGCAAAGCTAGCCGACGCACGGAGCCTCAGGGATGGTGTTGGCATGGGCATCAGCGCGCACTAGCAGATAAAAAATGGACGATGACCGTCGGCGGAAGGCTGACATCGGAACCGCAGAAGCCATTTAGGAATATGCAAAGAAGGCAGCGGCGTTGCTCAAAGTTCGTACGGAACCTTTCCACGTTACGGCCTGACGCCACCCTCTTTCACAGGCTCTGTATACGCGACCCATGAGCCAAGAAATCATTTGGCATCGGAATCTTCCCCGAGAAATATTGCAGCCAAGCGTAAACGTGTAGCATTAACTAAACAAGAATTTAAAATACGCGCTCTCAACCGTCGATGCCATCCAGCGGAAAATCGGAGAAACGGTCTGCATCACCCCCGGGCCAACTGAAGTCACGTGAACCCTGGAAAAAGGCAAGATCGGAGAGGGATTTTAAATATTACCGGGCTCTCGGTAGCAATATTGCAAATTTAGATAAACAGTTAATGTGGAGGAGACCAATTACTCATAATACCTAAAGCATGCTATTCTTTGCTAACAACGGGCTTCATTTCACGAAAGCTGTTTTTTAGACCACTGCTGCTCATTTCAATGCTCGCTGAGTAGGCCTGGCTGAGTTCGACAAGCTGTATGTTGATTGCAATCGCAGTTCTCATGGCGGATCAGGACTGCTGGGTTGTATAGTTGTGAGATCATAACACATATACATCATCGCGTATTATGGATACCAAAAATAGTGATATGGCGTTCCTGCGCTGGTGTAGCGGGCGACAATGCCGTCGGGCGTCGATCTAGTCCGCAACGGCCGGCTAAACCATGGTTACTTCCCTAAGCGTGGTAATCGCGGCGTGTGTTCACAGATGCTGCTCGTCGGCACCCGAGTACGCGAATCATACGAGCGTCTCTGCATGAACAATGTACGCGTTTGCCCGTATTGAATAGGCGATGTCTACTGTCGCGCCCGGAGTCTAGTTACGGCCTACAGCCAGGCATCTGCATACTGAAGCCCCGTCTTAGCCGGTCTTAGCTTTATCATGAAAGTGCACAAGTTCGCAACGTTCGAAGCGCGGGATGCTGCGAGCAGGCTGAGGTACGTTACACTTACCGCGGCGGTGAAGCGTGCGAGCGCGGCGAACGACGGCGGGGTGCGTAACCCCCCTAATCGTCGATAGGCCTACATTATTTCTCTTCGAAACCGCGGCGGTCGGCGCTTTGGAACTGATCAAAGCTGTCGAAATGGTGTACTCATGAAACTTCCTTATTGTGAGTCCTATTCTGCCGCCATAAAATAACGATATGATTAACTATGGCGACGCATTAATCGCAGAGCGGTGAGCCGTAATGTACCGGTGGCAGCTGGCTTGAGCAGAAACTTGGTAGTACCGTGGTGTTCGGTCTTGCCAGCAATTTGCTGCTGATCAGTGATTCTCAAGAGTGATTAAATTCTCATATTCGGCTAAGTATTCGAGATGCCAATAAGTTTAGCACACTTTATGTCTGAACTCGGAGCTAGCGAGCCGCCGTGTCGTTCGTATACAGTTTGCGGGAGGAGGAGCCAACGCGATGAGGTGCTGCCATCGTGCGGGGCTTGATCGCGCTGTTGATACCAAGACCGACTGAAATACAGACCTGCACAGATAGCACTGCTCCAGCGCGCACCTTCTAGTTCATAGCCTTCGCCGCTAGGGAACGAACACTACGGGTAACCTGGCGCTACTGTAAACCTGTTAATAAGAAGGGTCTATTAATTCTGTCAATTTTCTTCGTCGTTATAGTATTTATCTTTCCACGCTGTAATGCACAGGCACCTGTTCTGCGCATGTGCAGCGAGTAACCGCAGTCAATGTTTTTAGATTAGGGTTGACTGCAGTGCCGTCGCACAAAGCGGAATCTCGGTATGCCTTCTGGCGAGAGAAAAACATTATAAACATACACACTCTCCGCTAAAATACAAACAGGCAAAATTTTAAAAGAATAACTTGGGCAGATGTCTTTTTTTTAATTTGTGATTTGATGATGATGAAAATGACATACGAGCAGGTCAACCGAGCGCCCTCAACGATGAGAAAGGTAACGAAAGTTGGCGCACGAGGTCCCATAGGACCCGGTTTTTTGTGCAGGTCTGTATTTCAGTCGGTCTTGGTTGATACCTTGCCGGACGGCGCTCCGGAAACTAGTAATGCTGCTTCGTTCCGCAGATTAACGCGTCGCTTCAGTTGTACTTTATGGACAATTACGGCCGTAACTGAGAACGGCAGCGGGTGGCAGGCCGTTGTACGGTTGCTTTTTAGAATCGCTCCGCAAGTATGCGGGCGCAGCGTTTTCTGTCCGCTTGCAGACGTGGTGCGGAAGGGGTGTTGCACGTTCGTTTTGCTGACTGCCGTTCAGCTGGACGGTTCGTTCCAGCGTCCCGATTGGCGCGCCCGGGCATCGCCAATTCTGTCCAATAGCATGCTCCCTCAAATGACATTCAAAGCTGGCGCGCATCCCGCGCGGGGTGCTACCGATTTCGGCACCTCGGCGCTGTTCGTTTGCCTCGGGATCACCATGGCGTGCTTTTTTCTGTGATCATGGGCTCTCGTCAGCTGCCAAATGAGTAGCGCTTCACTACAGTTCTTGAGTGCTTACATGGCCACCACCGTAAATTTGAATTAGCCTTTGCTCGCATGGTTCGTAGCTGCCGCCACACCGTCTGTCTACTTTTCTGACTTTTCTAGTATGCCTTCGCTGATCTATTTAGATGTTTCTACGCCGAATTTAAATTGAGCACTGTCGAATGAACGTGCATTCATAGTTCGACGACCGATGAGCAGGATTGCTACTATTGACGAAGCCGTTTTGTTTTATTGTTTTGTGGGCGTAAGTCAGCCTAATAAAGAGCTATTAGTTGCAAAAGTAGCACGCACCGGTCCCTTTGATGCCAGGGTATATGTGTGCAGTCAGGATAAAAGATGAGAATCTGCAATGGGGACATTCACTAGGTGTTGAAATCACGAATGGTGAAAGGAACATTCAAAAAGGAATGATATGGTGAACGGTTCTAGCGTACAGCTAAAATAATGTAGTGACGCCTGAACCAGCGCAACCCAGGCAAGATACCAGTTATGGAATAGGATTTACATTGAATTGCCTCAAGTATGAACAAATGCAAGCTCTCTTTCGACTCCCACCCCATCCCCCTAAAGGAAAATTAAAATGAAATATGGAACAGATGTGTGAAAAGGAAATGGAGACTCAATGGCATTACCTGAACAGAAAAACAGCTCACTCACAACTGATTGATTTTGGCATGAAACATGCGTAGCTATTGCTATGTGAGACTAGAGCCAGGGTAATTATTGCCCTGGATGGCAGTTATGGTATTTACATTAGCTGCACTTCACCCTGTTGTTACTACATGTTTGTTCCACAGGGCTCTCTTTGTGCTGCTGCTTTATGTGTGTAAAGCATTGATGTGTGTAATAGAATACATTCTTTTAATCCTAGAGTTCCAGAAACCAAATCCTAGCATATTGTGTTATGTACTTAAAACAGAAGGCGGCTGTGACATTAGAACAACTAAAAAAAAGAGAGAGACCATGGAGTGTGTTATATACCAGGTGTCCTAGCTTTCAAAAGTCGACGTGCCCTAGCCCAGTGAATTAAGCCAGCTATGGGCTGTTGAGAGTTGCCTGGCCTAGTTTGGGTTTCATTATTGAATCTTATAATGATTAAGACAATATAGTTAGCATTTAAAGTATTGCCTTCAAGAACAATTAGTATCAAAATGGAAGTAGTAAACTGTCTTCCAAAACAGCTGACAGAAATGCTTGCACCAAGGTGCCTTCTATTTTGCCTAATATCTTTTTCAAGATCTTAAATGGCAACACGCCCAATAAAGGCTGCATCTGCATGACAGCAATTTCACTTCAATGTCCCAAAACATGGCTCAGAGAACAAAATCGGCTTTGTCAGAAGTGCTCTCCATGGTGTGGCTCGGCTCTACATGATGTGGGTGAGAGATATGTGTGAGCAGCTAGTCACATGGTAGCTCGATTTGGAAGGCAGTGAGTAAATCTATGGAAATCATACCGTGATGCAAACATTGTGGGAAGCTGTTTTTCAACACTATCTACAACTGTAGAACTGATGCTTTGCTCTTGGGGCCATTAAATAAAGAAGTCGCTGACTGCAGAAATACCACGGCAAATGAAAAGCCACTGGAGACCAGGTCAATCAACTCTGATTAGTTCTATGTTTGTTTCACTAGCCTAGACCACTCTACTTATTTAAAGTTTGATTAAATTCAGCAGAGATACTTGGTATGCATGGTTTGCTGGCATAAAGATGGGTAAGCTTTCCTCTTGGAGTCAGCTTCAAGTGAAATGGTCGGGATGCAGCTGTGGAAGCTAAATGAGCTTCCCCCCCCTCCCCCCTTTGAAGGCTTCTAGCAAGTAAAATATTCCACTGGTTGGTCATTTTTCAAATCAAGATATAAAGACCTTGGAAGTAGAACACTATTATTAAAGCTATGATATTGTAAACTAAATATAAAAATGATTATATATGAATATTGCTCACAGAACCGTTGTATGCAAAGCATGAGTTAAGTTAAAACATTTACTTTGTTTGCCATTTACTGCTTAACAACAAAGCGCATGGTATTGTTTCACAAATAAAAAGTAAACAAGGAAATTGTTGCTATTCTTTTTTGGTTAAAAGGAAGCCCTTTTGCTCCCCCTAGAACCAAACCCTGGGGCTGCCACCATCGTGAATGATTACTCGGCACATATTATATTAACATGTTCTGCATGTCATGAACCATGTCATGCTCTGCCAGGTCATATTTACTTGAGGTGTAGATTTAAGGTTGCTATGCAAGGAAAACAGATGTCCACCTTGGTCACATTGAACATTGCAAACACATAAAACAACATGTAATAATGTTCTCCTGAACAAACTAGCGGAAATTCTGCAGCCTTTTCATCTAAGACAGAACCTTTGCTTCCGTCATCTGCTTGCACTCTAGAGAGGCCTCAAAAATTGGCTTCAACATTACTATTTAGAATTTTGTTCAATGTGGCTCTTCAGTGATGTTAAGAATGTATGTTGAATTTGTCATTGCTGTTACAAGGATTAAAGAGCTGTCTCTAGAAATGTACTGCACAACATACATTGTGCCCAATATGAAACGAAGTGCCATCTTTGATTGCCAATGTAACACTTTCTTTATACAGGTTGATAATGCATTGAGACTATACATTGTGCTCAATATGAAATGAAGTGCCATCCGTAATTGCCAATGTAATATATTCTTTTTGCAGGTTGGGAATGCATTGAGATAACATAGGTAGAGTGAGTATAAATGACGTGTGTGTCATAAGCAATGCTCAGATGGTTTTGTAGTCTCTTATCAGATGGTTTGTATTGGAAGGGGGGGCATGCTTTTGAGGTCATGATGAGAATAAGCAGCACTCTGAGGCCAATGTATACGAGGTGGGTAACTACAGTGTGCATTACAAGTACACATACACATGCTTTCTGTACTTTGTCCTATCGCCACTTTGCGTAAATTCTGAAGGGCTTGATCCGAGTGCTCTGTAGGGATAGCTTGTGGAAAAAGAAAAGAGGAAACTGCATGAAGAAACAAGGAGAAGAAGCATTGCTACCTAGTACAATGGCATTTATTCTTTCCTAGCAGTGTTTTTGCAGTCTCCATAAAACCCATTTTAATATGTTGTATAAAGGTTTTAAGAGCAAGTTAAGCCGACATATTTTCCACTGATCAAAGTTTTGTTCCATGAAACACAGTGTTGTAATTATCTCTCACACTTTCCAGAGAGAAATGTCCTTCTTGAGTCCCACAGTTTAAAAACACACAGCCTGGCTGTTTGTGTCATTACCATGACTAAAAAATAAATAGGTTAGCATATACAGCAATGCCTCGTTAATATGGACCCTGTTAATATGGACATGTACGACTCATTTACGAAAACATTTTCTGCAGATGAGCCTTGCAATGCTTTACACTTCATTAACATGGAAGTTCGTTGTTTAGACCATAAACAAGAACCTATTGGGGCCTTGTGACTCATGTATTTTTCATTAATATGCACGGCAATGCTTGCAAAGAAAACTTCCACTGTGGTAGCTAGGTTTATATTATAGTGTGTGAGGGCTTTTAAGGCTATTTGTATTTGAGTAGAAAAGAAAAAGAGACTGAATTACATGGCTGTTACTCTGTGAAACTGCCATCGTACCGTTCATTGCGCTGTGCACAATATTTTTGTGAACCCGTAAACTGTGAGGCACACTGAGTCCTTCAACTCGCACTCTGGTTCTCAAATTACTTTTTCTTATGTTAAAATAGCAGTAAGTCACCACTGCAAGGCTTGGCAGCTCATTTGCTAGTCATTGCACAAAAGGAATTAAGCAGGGGTGGAAACAGGCTCAAGCATTTTGGAGCAGCTTTGGGAGCAATAGTAAAGCCATTTTGAAGCAATGAAACGAGATTTAGAGCATTTGAATTATCTTTTCGAGCACGTTGCTAAGGCCAAACACCTTTGATAATTGCAGTTTTCTTTTTCGGAAATACAAAATCTCAAATCTGATTCCTTTTTATGCAAGTTCAATAGCTTTAATACTTCGCACTCATCTGTGACATGACAAACGAACACAGCATATAAAGGTATATAATACAACACAGGCCGACTTTAGCAAAAACTTGGAACAGACTAGCAACAAACGTAACGCTTGCTGGTGCGCTTCGTAACTGAACATGTAGCCTGACCTAATTCGTTTACCTATTTTGACTTGATAGATTCAAATGTCCAGTCTACCACTTCGATACACTCTTCAACGATACTAATTTGGAGTTCAGATTAATGGGCATGACATTTCCGCTCCCTATCTCGTGGATATCTATTTTATTTTATTTATCCAGAATACATCTCAAAGCCCCTTATATTGTCTACTACATGATCCTTTTAGATCCTATGTCTGTGCTGATAAATACCTGAGTACATGGATATTTCGTCTGCCAAAAAGGCACCTTCAGACCCCAATAATGTGTCTTGAAAAGCTTGGTGCTAGTGCTGCTCCCGTGCTTATTGCTTACTGTGGGATCGCAGATGACTACAGCACGACCTCGATTGTCTATCCTTTTGTAAATATAGCGGAGGTCTATAGGAGATGCAGGCTCGAACATTTTGGAACAGCTTTTGGATATAGATAAATGGCATTGAAGGGTAGCCTGTCCATCCTACAGATATTTTACTTCATTGCGTCCTGCCAATAGTCCATTCTTTGCTTAAGCAATGCTGGTGCTCATTTTTAATATTTTGGCGATAGAGCCCGTAGACCTTTCTAACACTATTGCGAAGCTCCCTAGTGATTGACAGCTTTGGCATACAACCCATAACTCTCCAAGTATGGCTTTGTCTGCCATAGGCCTGGCAAGCTTGTCACTGACAAAGAGGCTCAATTGTGAAGAACCTGCTTGTTTTCACAGCAGAACCATTAAAATACCTTATGCAGTTTTTGCAGTCGGACAAGTGTCCTTCCTAACAGTTAACAGTAGTTTGTGCTACCTGCTTTGCTTGCTGATCTCGGTTCTCTCCACCGGCGATTGAAAAGACAGAAAAGGTGCTACATCACACGCACAGTGCATTTTTTTTTGCAATTATCTCCAATCGTTGGTGGCTCATAATAAATTTACTTGCAAAGAAATATTTGTTATGCTCCATGCTTCCTTCCCTTGCAAAATTTATATCTGTATTAAACCAAGCGCAAGATGCGTTGTATCTCTGCTACTGGTGCAATGACATTGTTCCCATGTTCTGCTAAATTTGATGGCAGGACATAAAAACAGCCAGTTTGGAGCAGTTTTCGAGCAATATTGCATTTTGGAGCAGGATGCAGCAGGGAAAGCAGTTTGGAGCAGAATGGAGCAATTGGAGCAATTGGAGCAGCACTTCTACCCCTGATTAAGCTGCCCGCTTAGATTGTAACCATTCTGTTATAACCTTATCCTGCAATGCTAAGGTAACAGTCTGCATAGGTGCAAGGCAAAGCAGTGGATCTGTGAATGCAAATAGCAAATCCAATCCAAGCCATGCATGAAAGCTCAAAGAAGGAGGTAACAAATAATAATTAAGGGACTAGTTAGAGATACCTTCTGTCACAGCCTATTTTCCTCTCCCGCAGTGGGTGATTTCAGAGATGTAAGGCGATGGTAATGATGGAGGCGAAAAAAGATTTTCGTTTTATGTCATCTATTATTCCTGTTGCATTTATTACATGTTGCTCACTGTTCAAGGATGGAGGAGTTCACAATAGACCATAAAAAGTACTATTTTTCAGTCACTAAGCAAGTTCAGTGGGGAATTCTGTTTTTTTTTTTGCAGATCAAGAAGGTGTCCCCAAAACCTAAATGAAGTCAGATTAGCCTGAGGTCCCGTTCATTCATTCAGGTTTTCTTTCTTTCCGTTATTGTGGTTGCATGTATAAAGCAAGTTGCAATAAATGGGCCCCCTCCTCATAGACTCGGAGCAAGGCCCTCGTCTGCAGCCTCCTTAGCGCTCACCTTAATCCAGCACTGCTTCCAGTTATTCTTTCTTTGGTAATGTGGCATCAGACAATGCATAGATATGATCCTTTCGTGTGACCATAGAAAAATTGTGAACTGATATGTGCATCAGAAAACCCAGTTAATTGCTGTGCAAAATGCACGCATGCATTAAAGTTTCAGCACACAGTTTCAGGCGTGAGGGAAATGCGTCAAGGACTAGAGACATGTGAAATGCATTCAACACTGTTGAAGACGCAATGCTTGTGTATGCCCACTATCATCATCACCGAGCAAACAAGTAATCTTGGGAGTTGCAGGTAGTCACAGCAAAATGAAAGCAGCAAACAATACGTTCATGCTCATCGATGAACCTAATAGCATCGGAGATACCTCAATTGGAGCCCCTTAGCAGCTGAATAGCTACCAGATACAGCCGGGATAGGTAGCAAGATATGGAGAGGGATATACTGGTGAATAGCCTCAAGTGTGAACAAGTGCAAACTCTCTTTTGCCCCCCCCCCCTCTCTTTTTCATGACAACAAAAGTACAATATGGAACAGAGGTGTGAAAAGGAAATTGGCAGACCCAAGGACACTACCTGAAGAGCCAGCACACATGGGCAGACCACTTACTCCCAACTGACTGATTACTTGGATGCAGTTCATTTATGATATGTGCAATAGTTTCCAAGGCTGACAATTAAGGTACATTTACATCACCTGCAGTTTGCCCTTATTGTTGCTGCATATTTGTTCCACAGGGCATTTGTGCTGCTTTACGAAAGTCTTAGTTGTCGGACAAATGCTTTATTTTCTGCTGAGAAATTTCTTTGCAACTAAACAGATTATTTTAATTCAAGAGTTGCAGAAACAAAATCAAAGCATATTGTGTAATGTGTTTAAAGCAGAAGCTGGCATGGCATTAACAGAACTAAAGGAGAGCTTTGGAGTGTTTTATACACCAGTTGTTCTAGCTTTCAAAAAAAGCTTGAGTACCTAGCTAGCCCACTAGCTAGGCGCACCAGCTGTGGCTGTTGAGGGTTGCCTGGCTCGAGTTTCATTATGGAGCATTTATTATGAACCCTTTAATGATTAAGACTATATAATTATCATTCCAACTATTGGCTTCAAGGAAAACTAGCATCAATAGAGAAGCAGTAAACTATCTTAAAAAAAGAAAACAGCTGACAGAAATGTTTGCACCCAGGTGCCCTTTTTCATTTTTTTTATGATCTTAAATGGGAACAAGCACAACACGAAAACTTCTGCATAACAGCAATTCCACTTGAATTTCCCGAGACTGAAGTGCTCTCCATGATGCTTTTCATGTCCCCTGTGTGAGAGATATGTGTGAGCAGCTAGCCAAATGATAGCTTTGTTTAGAGGTTAGTAAATAAAGTTATGTAAATCATACCTTGATGCAAACATTGCATGTAACTTATCTCTAAACTACTTACAACTTCAGAATTGATGCTTTGTTCCTGAGGCCAATAAATAACTGCAGACTATGTGTTTTTGCTAATAGGATAACCACGGCAAATTAAAAGCCACTGGAGGTATGGCAGACTAAAGCCCCTCTATCCTTAATTAGGACAGACAACTGAACAGCTTTCACTAGCCTAGGCCGCCATGTCTTATTTAAAGGTTTGATTGCATTTAATCTTTCCTCTCGGGGTCACCTTAAAGTGAAATGGTCATGACACAGTGGTGGTCCTATGCGGCCGATGTACCCCCCCCCCCCCTTCCCTCTCTTAAGAAGCTTTTTGTAGCAAGTAAAATTCCCTACTGGTTAATTTCAAAATCGAGACAATGACCTTGGAAGCAGCACAGCATTATTCAAGCTTTAATATTTTAAGATAAATATAAAAATGATTACATATATGAATATCGCTTATGTATGTATAACAGTTGCATGAAAGAATAAGTTAACGTTAAACATTTTTATTTGTCACCATTTATTGTTTAAAAATGAAGCACAAGCATTTCACAGACAAAGGCAGTTTTTTCGCTCCCCCTAGAACGTGTATTTATAGTTCGACGACCAATGAGCACGATTGTTACTATTGACGAAGCCGTTTTGTTTTGTGGGCCAAAATCAGCCCAATAAAGAGCTATTAGTTGCAAAAGTAGCACGTACCGGTCCCTTTGATGCCAATGTATATGTGTGCAGTGAGGATAAAAAATGAGAATCTGCAATGGCAACATTCACCAGTGTTAAAGTCATGAATGCTGAAAGAAACATTCAAAAAGGAATGATATGACGGTTCGGGCATGTGTACAATATAGAAAAGGGCTACAAAAAAAATCTAGTGGAGCCTGAATTAGCGCATTAGAGGATCTACTAATGATTAGCCTCAAACAAATACAAGCTCTCTTTTGCCTTCCCCCACATTCCCCTAAAGGAAAATTAAAATATGGAACAGATGTGTGAAAAGGAAATGGAGACTCAAGGCATTACCTGAAGAGAAAAACAGTTCACTCACAACTGATTGATTTCTTGGATGCAGTTCAGTGCTGTAACATGCAAGTTAGCATGAGAATTTCGGCATGAAACATGTATAGCTATTGGCAATTCTTATGTGGGAATAGAGCTAGGGTAATTAGTGCCCAAGACGGCAATAGTTTACATTAGCTTCAGTTTACAATGTTGTTACTACATGTTTGTTCCACAGGGCTCTCTGTGCTGCTGCTTTATGAAATCATTGATGTCGGGTGAATGCAATTTATTTTAATTTGAGAAATATTTGTGCAATTACACATTATTTTAATCCTAGAGTTCCTGAAATCAGTACTTTGCATATTGTGTGATGTACTTAAAACAGAAGGTGGCTATGACATTAAAACAACTAAAAGAAGAAAAAAAAGACCATGTAGCGTGTTATATACCAGGTGTCCTAGCTTTCAGAAAATCGATGTGCCCTAACCAGTGAATTAATCCAGCTGTGGGCTATTGAGAGTTCCCTGGCCTAGGCTTGTGTTTCATTATTTCCCCTTATAATGATTAAGGCTATATAGTTAACATTTAAATTATTGGCTTCAAGAACAATTAGCATCAATGAGCAAGTAGTAAACTGTCTTCCAAAACAGCTGACAGAAATGTTTGCACCAAGGTGCCTTCGATTTTGAATAAATTTTTTTCTCTGTCTTGTACGGCAACAAACCCAATAAATAAAGTGTCTGCATGACAGCAATTCTTCTCCAATGTCCCGAAACGTGGCTCAGACAACAAAATCGGCTTTTGTCAGAAGTGCTCTCCATGGTGTGGCTTTGCATGATGTGGATGAGATATATGTATGAGCAGCTAGTCATATGGTAGCTCAATTTAAAAGCCAGCTATGGAAATCATACCATGAAGCAAACATTGCGGGTAGCTGTTTTTTAGCACTATCTACAACTTTAGAAGTGATGCTTTGCTCCTGGGAACAATAAATAAGTCACTAATTAGTTTTTACTACCTTGAGAAAAACCGTGGCAAATGGAAAGCCACTGGAGACGGGCAATCAACTCTGAATAGTTCTCGGTTGGTTTCACTAGCCTAGACCACTCTATCTAATTTAAGGTTTAATTAAATTTAACCGGGATACTTGGTATGCATGGTTTGCTGGCATCTCTTGGGGTCAGCTTCAAGGGAAACGGTCATGACGCAGCTGTGGTCTCAACTGATATGGTGGAAGCTGTCCTGTAGTCTCTTATCGGATGCTGTGTATTGGAAGGGGGTGCATGCTTCTGGGATCATGATGAGAATAAGCAGCACTTTGAGGCCAGTGGTTTGATTTGGTTTGTGGGGTTTAACGTCACAAAGCAACTCGGGCTGTGAGAGACACCATAGAGGAGGACTCCGGAAATTTAGACCACCTGGGGTTCTTTAACGTGCACTGATATCGCACAGAAAACGTGTGCCTTGCTTTTCGCCTCCATCCAACAGCGGCCGCCAAGATCGGGATTCAATCCCGCACCCTTGGGAACAGCAGTCGAGTGGCGTAACCACTGCCCCACCTCAGCGGGGACCTTGAGGCCAATGTATATGAGATGGCTAACTATAATGTGCATTACAAGTACACATACACACTGCTTCTTGTACCTTTTCCTGTCGTGACTGAGTAAATTCTAAAGGGCTTGATCCCAGTGCACTGTAAAGATAGCTTGTGGGAAAAGAAAACAGGAAACTGCATGAAGAAAGAAGGAGAACAATAATTGCTACATAGTACAATTACATTTATTATTTTCTACTGTCCTTGTCTTTTAGCAGTGTTTTTGCCAGCTCCACAAGACCCATTATAATGTGTTGTGTAAAAGTTCGAAGAGCAAGTTAAGCCGACATATTTACCACTGAATAAATTTTTGTTCCATGAAACACAGTGTTGTAATTATCTACCGAGGTTTATATTATAGTGTGTGAGGGCTTTTAAGGCTCTCTGTATTTGCGTAGGAAAGTAAAACAGACTGAAATACATGGCTGTTACTCTGTGAAACTGCCATCGTACCGTTCATTGCGCTGTGCGTAATATTTTTGTGAACCCGTAAACTGTGAGGCACACTGAGTCCTTCAACTCGCACTCTGGTTCTCAAATTACTTTTTCTTATGTTAAAATAGCAGTAAGTCACCACTGCAAGGCTTGGCAGCTCATTTGCTAGTCATTGCACAAAAAGAATTAAGCTACCCGCTTAGATTGTAACCATTCTGTTATAACCTTATCCTGCAAAGCTAAGGTAACACTCTGCATAGGTCCAAAGCAAAGTAGTGAATCTGCGAATGCAAACAGCAAATCCAATCCAAGCAGAAAAGGAATGAATTCAGATTAAATTACATCTGACCTCAGTGTCAACAAGTCAGGTGTTACATCCATGCCTCAGAGCTTTCATAGTGGATCAACATCAGCAATTTAGAACCAATACCCATGTGATAATGCTTAATACACGATGAAAAGATGAGGTAATTAATATTTGCAAATGTGGTACGAGATCATGCACAGTGGTGGCCATACAGCAAATGTAAACTGATATGTGAGAACACCCAGTTGATCAGTTTGCAAGGTGCAAAAATGTTTAGGCGAGAAGCAAATGTAACAATGACTAAAAAATCTGTAATGCATCCTACATTATTGTAAGGTTCGCACACGTACATCATCGATATCACTCAGTAGGCACGTAATCATTGGCGTCACAGCAAAATGAAAGCAGCAAATAGGCACGGACATGAGCATCGACGATATCTGATTTTGATAGCATCGGAAATATCTGAACTGGTACCCCTTAACAAAGAAATGCAGCTGAATAGCTACTCAATACCAATGAAACTGAGTTGGCATGCAGTCTGGCGAGAGTAGAGCTTTCAAAGCAACAAGTATGGGATGTAATGTGTGCAACTCCATAACAGCATCATGTCAGTATAAAGCCTGCATACATCATTTGTCTAAGCAGTTGTCCAATGAAATTAACTCACCCAAGTTATGCAGGAAGAAAGCAGATTGTAATCACAATAATTTCTTGAATTTTCTTTCTTTTTACCCAATAATGTTTTCATGCTCAACATGCCTTCGGTACACCAATGTGTCCATATCATGAGGCACAGTTGCATATGGTATGCCTTTTTTCATAAGCATAACCTCCCGCCATACTGTACTTTTTTTTGGCATCGAGTCTAATTAATGTTTTTTTAAAGACCCGGTGTGGTGATAAAGTGTTTAGCCCCTCACATACAGAAGTGTTCAGTCGACCGATTCATCGCACAGATACTTATTGCAGACATAGGTGCACATAGCTAGCACTACCTGAAGAGCCAGCACGCATGGGCAAACCGCTTACTCCCAACTGACTGATTACTTGGATGCAGTTCATTTATGATATGTGCAATAGTTGCCAAGGCTGACAATTAAGGTATATTTACATCTCCTGCAGTTTGCCCCTGTTGTTGCTGCATATTTGTTCCACAGGGCATTTGTGCTGCTTTGCAAAAGGCCTAGTTGTCGGTCAAATGCTTTATTTTCTGCTGAGAAATTTCTGTGCAATTAAACACATTATTTTAATTCAAGAGTTGCAGAAACAAAATCAAAGCATATTGTGTAATGTGTTTAAAACAGAAGCTGGCATGGCATTAACAGAACTAAAGGAGAGCCTTGGAGTGTTTTATACACCAGTTGTCCTAGCTTTCAAAAAAAAGCTTGTGTGCCTAGCTAGCCTACTAGCTAGGCACACCAGCCGTGGCTGTTGAGGGTTGCCTGGCTCGAGTTTCATTATGGAGCATTCATTATGAACCCTTTAATGATTAAGACTATATAATTATCATTCCAACTATTGGCTTCAAGGAAGACTAGCATCAATAGAGAAGCAGTAAACTATCTTAAAAAAAGAAAACATCTGACAGAAATGTTTGCACCCAGGTGCCCTTTTTCATTTTTTTTTCATGATCTTAAATGGGAACAAGCACAACACGAAAAATTCTGCATAACAGCAATTCCACTTCTATGTCCCGAGACTGAAATGCTCTTCATGATGCTTTTCATGTGCCCTGTGTGAGAGATATGCGTTAGCAGCTAGTCAAATGATAGCTCTGTTGGGATTTTAGTAAATAAAGTTATGTATATCGTACCTTGATGCAAACATTGCATGTAACTCTTATTTCTAAACTACTTACAACTTCAGAATTGATGCTTTGTTCCTGAGGCCAATGAATAACTGCCTACTATGTGTTTTTGCTGGTAGGATAACCACGGCAAATGAAAAGCCACCGGAGGTATGGCAGACTAAAGCCCCTTGATCCTTAATTAGGACAGACAACTGAACAGTTTTCACTAGCCTAGGCCACTATGTGTTATTGAAAGGTTTGATTGCACTTAATCTTTCCTCTCGGGGTCACCTTCAAGTGAAATGGTCATGACACAGTGGTGGTCCTATGAAACCGATGTACCCCCCCCCCCCACGCCCCTTTCCTCTCTTAAGAAGCTTTTTGTAGCAAGTAAAATTTCCTACTGGTTAATTTCGAAATTGAGACAATGACCTTGGAAGCAGCACAGCATTATTCAAGCTGTAATATTTTAAGATAAATATAAAAATGATTACATGTATGAATATCGCTTATGTATGTTTAACAGTTGCATGAAAAGAATAAGTTAACGTTAAACATTTTTGTTGGTCACAATTTATTGTTTAAAAACGGAGCACAAGCATTTCACAGGCGAAGGCAGCTTTTTCGCTCCCCCTAGGACCAAACCCTGAGGCTACCGTTGCCGTGACATGTAAGGGATTAATTACTCACACATTTAAGATGTATGCATCACATGGACTATGTCATGCTTAGCCAGGTCATAGTGACTATAGCTCGAAGGTTACTGTGCAAAAAAAAGAGACATCAGCTTTGGTCACACTGCACATTAGAAATGCATACAATAGCATGTAACAGTTCTCTGCTGAACAAACAGGCCGAAATTCTGCAACCTTTTTATCTACAAAGACAGAGCCTTTGCTTCCAGCATCTGCTTGCACTCTATAGATGTGCCTAAAGAACCGGCCCCATGATTACTATTTAGCATTCCACTAGTCAAATAACCTTTTCATTGCCATGTTGAAGAATGTGTATTACAATAGTTAGTGCTGTTAGACGGATTCACGAGCTGTGCCAGTTGTAATTTTATCTCTGGAAATCAGCTGGACAAAATACATTGTCTTCAACATGAAGTGAAGTATCATTCCTGATTACCAATACATTCTTTACAGGGCAGGCTGTAGAGACCTAGTATTTAGACTTAGTACATAGAGGCAGCCTCGAGGCGCTGCAGATGAAGTTATGTGATGCTAGGAAGATAGTGAGAGACCGGAAAGCGTGGCGTGATTATGGTCTATAGGGTCACGAAGAGTCGGACACAACTGAACGACTGAACTGAACTGAACATAGACTGAGCTAGTATAAATTATTTCGGTGGCGTATATGCAGTGCTCCAATCAGATGCATGGTATTGGGGTTCGTATGCCCTTGGGATCATGATGAGGACAGGCAGCACAGAATGCTATATGCGCCATGGCTGTTTACTGTTTGCTTATGAGGCGTACAAAAAACCAAATGGTTATGTGCCTTTGCTCTGGAAGGCCACAGTATAGGGTGGAACCGTTGGAGAGGCATACTCAATATTTTGGACCGAAATAAGTTGCAAATGTCAGAGAACACTGTGAAGCACCCATAAGAAAGTAAAACTGGTGCTTCCTGATTGTGACTTTACTAACGTCTTGATATGTGTTCAGGCATTCCTTTAGTCTAATTAACCCACATAGACTGGCTTTATAATTGGCTATATTTTCACGTGCTCATTGGCTGAGGCATAAGATTGGACGCTACGTTTCTACAAAGCCTTCAGGTGTTGACTGGTTGAGGCATGAGATTTGATGAAGTGTTTACGAGGCCCTTAATATTCACATTTTCATTCATATCTAGTTGCTACTGCAGGCTATCCACTTCTTCAAGTTGATAACAAGTTCCCCTTTTCCAGTTCCACTCTAAGCACAAATTTTAACAAATGCAAAAAACCTCCCTTCCACTCTGTGCTCAATGGCCTAAAAAAATTCTTTCCATTGGTGCCTGTATAAGCACAGAAAAAAGGCTGCCATTGATATTCATTTTCCAGGTACTATAGGTACAAGTTACTCTACGGCGGTCAATTGAATTCAGTTTATTTCTTCTAGACATGCGCACAATCTTGGAATGGCAACGCGGGTAAAAACTACTACTCGAATAGGACTGTGCACCGAATTTACAGTTAACTTTTGAAGTCCTAATAAACCACAAAATGAAAAGCTGGCATAAAGAAAGACTTACTCTACAGAATAGTAAGCAATGTATGCTAACTGCAATGAAAAGAGGCAAAATACAGAAGCATCCTTGAGAAACTGCATTTAGACAGTACAGTATAAAACAAAACTGTATACTGCATTGCTGCGAATGTAACTAAAAGCCCTGCTGGCATTATAAAGTGCCTATGATAGCTATAAAAGCACATATCATGTGGCAATATTTGTTATCTATTTTCCACTGCACAGGAGGAAGTGAGTAATGTATAATGAAAAGAAAGTTAGGGAGGTCAGCAACCTTTGCCTACACATAGTGTTCTGTGCTAACATTGGCAGCAATCACTGCAGCCATGGGAATGAGACACGACTAGCACAAGTTCATTTTAGCACTAAAAAAATATGGCATATGGGTGACAAGCCTTTAGAATATACAGTCCGTGCTTTGTGGTTGATGCATGTATGCGTATGTTCGCACATAGCTTTACAGTGATATTTCTGGCCTTTTCGTGACATGTAAAAATAGTAAGGGTGAATGTAATGGGGATTCTCTTTTCAAAACCACAAGGCGATAGATAACATTGCTTATTACTAAGTGATGTCGTTACCGTTTATAACTAAAACTTTCAGAAGTGATTTTGGTTGCCAGCTAGTAACATTTTCAGCCTAATATATAACTTCTTTGGCTGTTAGTTTGCTTTCGAAGAACAAAATACAATATATCAACAAGCATCATAAACTTGGAAAAGGCCATGTTGAAGTTAGGCGAAAGAACACAGAGGAAAAAGAAAGGGCAGCTGTAGCTTGCATCTTTCACTGGCATCCTTTGCTGTGCATTGAATTTTGCCTCTTTTCATTTCATTTAACTCTGTATGCATTCTTGTCTTGGTTCAATTCGCCAAGTAACTGGGGGACAATTAGCAAGACACACTTTGAGGCCAATGTATGATGATGTGGGTGATTATACAGTGTGCATTACAAATACACATACACACTGCTTCCTGTACTTTGTACTGTTGTTACCTTGGGTAAATTTCAAAGATCTTGATGCAAGTGCACTGTAGGGATACCTGGTGGCTAAACAAAAGAGGAAACTGTGTGAGGAGAAAGGAAAATAACAAGTATTGCTTCCCTGTACAGTGGCATTTATTATTTCCTACTGACCTTGTCCTTTAGCAGTATTTTTTTGCCAGCACCACAGGACATATGTTAATGTGTTTTGTAAAAGTATTCATGGTAGGTTGAGTTGACTTATTTTGCGATCAACAATTTCCGTTCCATGCAACACAGTGTTGTAATTGTCTTGCAGACTTTCCAGAGAGAAATGCCCTTCTTGAGTCCCACAGTTTAAAAAGACACAGCTTGACTGTCTCATTTCCATAACTAAAGGAAAAGTTCACACACACAGCTATGCCTCGTTAACATAGACCCTGTTAATATGGACATGAATGACTCAATAAATACGAGCAGTTTTCCTGCAGATGAAACTTTCAATGCATTTACGCTTCATTGACATGGAAGTTTGGTACTTGTACAATAAACAAGAGCCTATTGGAGCCCTGTGACCCATGTAGTCTTCATTAATATGCACGGCAATGCCTGCAGATAAAATCAGCACTGCGGTAGCGAGGTTTATATTGTAGAGTGTGAGGTCTTTCAAGGGTGTTTCGTTTCAGTAGGAAAGTAAAACAGGAGTCACATAGGCTTTTACTCTGTGAAACTGTGGACAATATTTTTGTGAACACATGAACTCAGAGGAACATTGAATCTTCCCGATCACACTGTCTGGCTCCCGAATCACTTCTCACCTAGGCACAGTTCGCTTGCCTCGGGATCACCATGGCGTGGGTTTTGTTGTGCTCATGGGGTCTCGTCAGCTACAAAACAAGTAGTGCTTCAGTAGAGTTGCTGAGTGCTCACATGGCCACCACCGTAAATTTGAATTGGCCTTTGCTCGCACGGTTCGTAGCTGCCGCCGCATCGTCTGTCCACTTTTCTGACTTTTCTAGTATGCCTTCCCTGATTTATCTAGATGTTTCTACGCTCAATATAAATAGAGCACTGTTGAATGAACGTGCATTTATAGTTCCACGACCGATGAGCACGATTGGTACTATTGACAAAGCCGTTTTGTTTTGTGGGCCCAAGTCAGCCCAAAAAAGAGCTATTATTTGCAAAAGTAGCACGCACCGGTCCCTTTGATGCCAAGGTATATGTGTGCAGTGAGGATAAAAGACGAGAATCTGCAATGGCAACATTCAACAGGCATTAACGTCATGAATGCTGAAACATTCAAAAAGGAATGATATGACGGTTCGGGCATGTGTACAATACAGAAAAGGGCTATAAAAAATCTAGTTGAGCCTGAATTAGCGCAACCCTGGAAAGATAACAATTATGGAAGAGGATCTACTAACGATTTGCCTCAAACAAATGCAAGCTCTCTTTTGCCTTCCACCACATTCCCCTAAAGGAAAATTGAAATGAAATATGGGACAGATGTGTGAAATGGAAATGGAGACTCAAGGCATTACCTGAAGAGAAGAACAATTCACTCACACCTTTAGAACTGATGCTTTGCTCCCGCGGCCAATAAATAAGTTACTAATTAGTTTTTACTACCTGCAGAAAAACCGTGGCAAATGGAAAGCCACCGCCCAAGCAAAAAAAAGTGTGTGGCAAAAGGTAGGGCCGACTTCTCTCGCGGACCAAAATGTGGCCGGCCGACCTTCGGCACCCGACTGAGGGCCGTCGTCGGGGATTGACACTGACCTAACGTCGGCCGAGTTTCGGCAATCGACTACGGCCTGACCTCCTGGCCCGACGTGACCGACCACCTGCCGCACGTGGGCTGGCCATCTGCCAGCGTTACTGAATGGTCGGCCGCTCGTCTGCCCTAGCTATTTTGCTGACGAAAGACCGTACGTCAGCCGGTTGCTTCCCGACGCCGGTTAGTGGCCGGCATCGCCCCTCGTGCAGGTATTCATGCTATGCATTTAATATATCGTGGCCCATGCACATATAACGGGGTAGCGCATACAAGGGCATCAAGAAAAGCAGTAGCTTTTCTGATGCATTGAAGAAACAAAAGCTGCAGTATTTGGTCAAAAATTTATTTGTCAACAGCGTTCAGAAAAAGCCCGCGATTTGCTTTTTAATAAGCGTGGATATATGACTGACTATAGAACATGCGTGTGCCACATATGGAAGATGGGCTTGAGGCTTGGTCTTCTTCTTTTGGCAGCCTGTCGATTACTTGATGTCTGCGACTGGTCGGATCTGCGGCAGGTTCCATCTTGGTCAGCTGTGCGAAGACAAGTTTTTTATTAAATATTTCATTTTCGCCTAGACTTTTACTTTGCAGGCGAATATAGGGTGAAAAGGTAGAATAAATAATGTCTTTGCTCGCTGCCACCAACTGCACTATCACATTAATATATTTTATGCGCCTGACTTTCATGTGACCTTACTGAAAACGCATTAGCGCAAAGCCGCAATAGGTAATCAGGATCCGTGAATTCGAAAAAGGGCGCGATCACTTCGTTTTGCTGGGGTCATGATGTTGCAATTTGCAACCGTAGCGCACTCAAACCTTATCCTCCCGAAGCGCGTTCTTGCATGCTAATGCTGCAATTTAATAATTTTAGCAAAACCAAGTGTCCGCGCTTGTCATAGAGCACGTATGAGGGATTCCAACGCAGCAGAACAAACAGTTTCCACGATATTTACAATGAAACCTACAGTAAGTTTATTCCGTAGAATACAGCTTAATTTTCTTAAACTAGATGGAACTTTTACAGCAAAAGCGACCGGATATTTAACAATAAGTCATCTGATTTATTTTCGTTATTTAACAACCGAGCATTATTAAAAAAATTGTCTTATCAGCCAAGACAACTATTTAGACAGCCCAACTCGTAGAAGTTTATAG
Source organism: Amblyomma maculatum (assembly GCF_055883805.1). Lineage (NCBI taxonomy): Eukaryota > Metazoa > Arthropoda > Arachnida > Ixodida > Ixodidae > Amblyomma > Amblyomma maculatum. Next base: position 75,609 of record NW_028146811.1, read on the forward strand.
AACCCGTTGTAAATTTGTAAAGCTTGAAGCAAGTTAGCTGAACACCTCATGAGCATGTGAGCAGCAGGAAATAATCCGCACGATGAAAATACAACTGCTTGCCCAGAAAGCAAGCGCACAGAGCAAAATCAATGTGAAACGGGAGTGTGAAACGGCTCAGATCTGTGTGCATCACATATATAATTCCAAAATCCACAAAATGAACGCGCTGGCTCACTTACCTTGCCAGCATACCGCATCACTCAATCATCAATTTTCACGTATAGACATCATTACAGCAGCAAAAAAAAAGCACTTGGTATAAATCTTGTACTCAGTCCTGGCACGAGCTTCGGCTTGGCAGCAGCGATGATGCTTGTACAGCTTCTGATCGCTCCTATGGCGAGGGGTGCTGCAATATTTATATCAGTGATAGCATTTGACATTTAACTGGGTTGCATGCGTCCAATCGATGTGAGTCGGATAATCGAATTTTTCGAACAAAATCAGAGCTAATACCTGTCCGGCAAGTGCACCGCCATGAAGAAGTGATAGGCCAGCGTTTTAGTGTAGAGGAGACCAAGAACTTCGGGCTTCGGCGAAACGAGCTTCCACTGTCGCAGCCAGTTTCCAGATCAACTGATATCGCCTCCCTGCACGATCAGCGCAAGGCGCGCACACCAACACAAGATATGCATTTACAGTAACAAGATGCGCATATGTCTCAAAACAATACATAATTAGTTGCAGTACATTATCGTTTAGAAGAAAATCAGCGCTAATTTGACTTACCTGATCGGTATACATGTCAGTGCATGCATTTCGATATGAAGAAGTGAAAGACGCATTTTGGGGCAGAGGAGATCGGACCTCGGACTGCAGCGAAAAGCGCTGATTCCCCCGCCGCAGCATCGTTTCCAAGTCGGCTCAGCACGTCTTCCTGCGCAATCAGAGCGAAATGCGCACACATCGATTATAAAAAAAAAATGTACGTAGTAACAAGATGCGCATATATATACGCGCTCCAGAAACAGCTGCAGTATATTGTCTTATCGAACAAAATCTGTGCTAATTGGACTTACCTGATCGGTGTAGTGAGTATCCCTCCATATTAAAAGGCGAGCATTTTGAGGCAGGAGATACCCAAGGACCCAGACTGCAGCAAAATGAGCCAATTCTGCCACCGCAGCCAGACGCAGCCTTGTTTCCAAACTGCTCAGCAAGTCTTCCTGCGGGATCAGCCCCCACACCAATTATATATAATATATATAAAGAAAGATGCAAGGAGTATATAACAAGATGAACATATGCTCCAAAACAATACATTCTTATGTTGAGTATAATATCGAATCGAGCAAAAAGCTCCTCTGATCAAGACCGAAAGATCATGTACTTACGCATGTTTTGGTGAACTTCAGCACGAAGAATCTGTACAGAGCGGCTGCAATCATCAGCTGCATATGTGGGCTGTTCTTTTCAAACGCTGACTGCTGCAGGAGGTTGAGACAGGTTCAATTTGCGCGAAATAAAAGCGGACGATAAAATTAGGCATGTAGGCATCGCGCCCACACGGAGGCTGGCCGTCGACTAAGCGGCGCCGCGCATCTTAGCTTGCGCAGGAGGTGTTTTCCCGCCATTTGGACACGCGACCTCAAGAAGGGGGGAGGGGGGGGGGCAGAGAAGCTGCAAAAGCAGCGAGAATCTCTCTGTGTGCAGTGCATGCAATTCTTTTTTTTTTTCGCCGCTATTTCTCTCCGCTTCGGCATTCCTGTCACCCCCAATGCCTTTCGCCTCCCCGTGGTTCTTTCCGCTTTGCCGCAGGGAGAAGAGATGGACCGATGGGGGGCAGCGGGTCCCGCGCAGCGAGAAGCAGTTTTCTTTCTTCTTCATGCCCCCTCCCCCCCCCCCCCCCCTTCCATCGTCGTTGAAGACCGTCGTTTAAGGTGGGTTCAGATGAAAGGACCGGAGCGCGGATGGTCCGCGCGCGTCAGCACGGATCTGGTGCCACGTGACCACGCGACCGCGCGTCGATCCGGCCGTCGAGCTACAGTGGCTGCATGGCGGAAGTAGAATGGTGGCAAAGGCTGGGCCCAAAAGCGGTTCAGCGGTACCGCAGCATAGCCACAGGTCGGGGGCCAACCACTCAGATTAGGAAATTATATTACTACAAATTAAAAAGTATCAGTCAACATAAAAAGAATAGACATTTTGATAACTTCGTTTGTGCATGAGGTAAGGTATTTTATAAATAAATTCTTAACTTTTTTTTTAAAATCTTGCAACACTCTTTCACCCCCACCCCCTTGATGTTGCATCGGTCAGGAGGCGCTACCAGAGGCAACCAAGGCAACGGAGATAACGAAGCTGACGAAGCACGAAACGGTTTCTTATCGCTGCCTGCTGCTCGTCTGCCGTGGTGCGGGCCTTGGTGCGCCCGGGAAAGCGTAATTTAGATCGCAAGTCTGAAAATGTCCCTTTCGCGAAGATTTCGACGTCCTTGCTGGTCGCTGCTCTGTCGCCGTTTGGTGAGATTTAATATTTCCCTGCAGCCGTGTTTTTTTGGTTTCGTCCCCTTCGTCGTGCAGGCAGTGCGAAGCCTTTTTGCAGCAGTGTATCGCGCTTAGCGTTTCATCGCAAGATGAGCCCACACAAAGTGAGGAAGCGATGCTCTGTGGCAGGTTGCGACAGCGTGGGCTCAGCCGTCGGTGTCTTACCGCTTCCTGGCTGACTTTCACCGGTGAGCAGATAAGGTTGCACATAGACTCAATGTATGCTCGAATGCTCCTGTGTTAAGCACGTTTCTTGATTCTAAAGCTGTCTGAACTGGTGCAACCTTGAAATTGCCTTGAAAACTGCTGTATAATTTCTTCCGAAGAATTTAAATTTGAAAAGTGATCCCAGTGCTTTATGCTCCACGTATGTTTTGATGCACCTACTAATTCATGACATATTTATTTCAATTGCAGCTGTCTTAGCTTTGTTTTCTGTACATGCATGTTTCTTATCTGGTGATGTTTTGTGGAATGCACTTCAAGCCTTTTCCATGCCTCGGCTGTGATCATTGAGATGATTAGCGCGCTTAAACAGCGCTACTGTTTGTGCTGTCAGCGACATGCATTTTTATTGTTGTGATTTGTTGCTGTATTTTATTGGTTGATTCAATAAACCATGGACATGAAAACCATGATTGTTCACTTGGTACACTCTGTTGCGAACTGGGCACCACTGCCCCGTTGCACCAGTGTTTCTGGACCGCACCTTACTGTGCTGAGGGACAAAGTAAATGGCCAAAGTACTTGCATTACTTGCAGCAGTATTTGTATTATGAATTTGCATGCGTGGTCTCTATTTGGAAGTGTTGCTGCCTTTCTATGCCGCCACCTTTGCCAACCACTTTCATTGTGCTAGAGCAACTGCTTATAAACAAGGGCGTAAGCAACAGAAACTCGAGTTCTTTTAGATGGCAAAGGCTGGCGCGCGCTGAAAGGCAACAACCTTCAAAAAATGCAGGCTCGTCAATGCAACGTGCCGGTTTTAAAAAAAAAAAGTTTATAATTCGCGCCAAAGTAAACGTATGGGTGACGTCATTTGACGTCATGGCCCCCCAATTTTCATTGGTCGCTGGAGCCCATGAGCCGCCATGTTTTGTACGTATGGGCGTCTATGGAGCCTTCGCTACTATAGTACATATACCTTGGTGGCTGTAGTCGAGCATTCACACGAAGCCAGCGGACCATCCGCGTGTACCCTCCTCTCCATCGGTGGCGGCGCGCTGCCGAAAACCTTTCTAAGAGTTTCAACATGGACGCCGAGCGAAACCGTCGTCTCGCTGCTCTGGCTGTTCTACGTGAAGTGTGCGAGGACGACGAGGAAGCGAAAAAGCGTTCATTTATTGCAAGCGTTCTTTATTGCAAGCATCGTCAATAATCTATATCGGTGGGCAGCTCTCAACGAGCGCTAAAAACGTGACTGTCGCTTCATCACTGAGCGCTTTTTTCGCTACTTCACCCATAATAAGCACTAGAAAGCGAGTAAAGCTATAACTCTTGCACACCCACAAGCACAAACACAAAAAACGATGCACTGCAGCGAACACAGAGCGAACGACGCAGCGCATGCACAACAAACAATACGCCGCTCGAACTGAATACGAGACGAAAAGCGCCGGCGTAGCAACGCGGAGGCAGCAGCGATAAAGCAAAAAGAGCAAAACCAATCTCGGTCCGCGGCGGAAAGGCGCTTGGCATATTCAGTCCGCGCCGCCCGGACGGCCACGCCGCTCGCTCCCTCGCCGTCGCTCAGAGCAGTGACGTCGGCGTCACGTGGGGCGCGGGTAGCGATGACGCGCGCGAACCATCCGCGCTCCGGTCCTCCCGTCTGAACCCACCTTTAAGAAGCGTCGAGGTCGTTTCTTTTCTTTTATTTTTTTCTACGGCTTCTGTAGAGCCCTCGCCTTGATACCAGCGGCTGTAGTTCTTTGCATGAAAAAAATATGGCTTGGAGTAAATGCATGTAATGTTCTTTTAACCGAATGTCTTCCACACAAACCAAGTGTGGTGCAGTAGAACACCTGCAGCTTCATTTAGCCAAAATAGCAAGACTTAGCTACGTATATAGTGTTCAACAACTTTATCGAAACCGTCTTGGAAAATGTTTCCACCGGTCGAGGTGGGAAAATTTTTCAAGACGGTTAAGTTGCAGAACACTGTTTATTATGAGTGCTTTTGCAGAGATTACATAGTCCATGCGGATTTATACTTCCCAAAGCAGTACGTGGGTTATTTAGAGCACCTCGGGCTGTCATATCAATCGCAAAACACATTTCCGTTTTCGCGTTTGGTTTCCATCATAATGCGGCTTCTGCAGCTCGACTAAAGCTCGTGACCTCGAGCTCGAGCTGGTAAATACCGATTGAACCACATAGTAACTGCTGGAAGTTTCTGACAAAAATATTTTGTCCATTTGTTCTAGGGATGCATGAAAAGCAGTAGAAGCTAGGTCGCAGGGCAAAGTGCACCGGATCCGGATGAAAGCTCATAAAAGCTCACCGCCTCTTTTCTTGACCTCGTACGAAAGGTAAACTCACTGAGGCTTATACCAGCGAGACGAATTTATGGGCGTTTAGGATTGATAGGTTTCGAGGGCACTGGCAAAAGTAATTGACGGTTAACATCTAAACCTTAAAGGCACGTGATCTCTTCGGTTTACCGAGGGTTTGCTTAGGGTTATGTTATAGGTTAACTTTATGATGAGATTGTTGTAATTTAGAGGTTACCATTTAACCATAAAAAATGAGCAATTACATTCGTAGGTTCATAGCAGTTTACCGCGTAAATCTTAGGCACTTAATACTAAGTATGCTTCAAACAGACAATCAGCGCCTACCAATTCACAAATTCAAGCATACGTTCATGGCAACTCGCGATCAACTACAGAGTGTACCATCCCTGCCGCGGCTCAATTAGCGCGCGGTTAAAGCTTTATTTCAAAATATTGCCGCAGCCGCCCACTCACCCGTTACGATCGGCCCGTCCAAAATGCTCCGCCACGTAACCGTTTCTACGACTCTAATTGGCAATGGCCCCCATCTTCGTATGAATATCCCCAGACCAATGGACCGCGCAACCACTCTCCTGCTTCCGAACGAAGTGTCTCACCACCACCTGCCTCTTCTGCGCGCCGCTTTCCGTCACCACGACCACGACGGCGGTCGGCATCGCCTTTGCCGGAAAACTAGTCAGCGCGGCCGCTGGAGGTCAGGCCGCTGGAGACTGTGCGCTGCCTCAAGAAATTCCTCCATCTGTTGTTATGTTAAAGAACACGGTCTATGTGCTTGTGGATGGTGTGGCGACAATGGCTTTAGTGGGTACCGGGGCAACCATTTCAATAATGAGTTTATCGTTTAAGAAGCGGTTAGGACACAAAGTTATGTTTGTTTGGGACAGAAATGTGAATTTTCATGGCGCGGGTGGTGAAGTGTTGTGTCCCCTAGGAATGTGTAGTGCTTCAGTGTCCCTGGGTGGAACGGTATTCGCAGCGGAGTTTGCAGTGCTTTCGCGATGTACGCATGACATAATTCTAGGTATTGACTTTTTGAGAATGTGTGGCGCTACGGTCGACTGCCGCTCTGGGGAACTCTGCGTCGATGGTTCCCTTCCTTCTGGACTCTTAGAGAAGCCACACGTTCGTGAGGATGTGTTCTGTGTAACACAGGATACCAATGTGCCAGCCTTGACTATGGTGTGCATCCCAGTTTCGTGCCCCAGCCGTGCTTCCGACACCTTCGACGCTACAGTGGCACCGCTTCATTCTAACTGTGCAAAGAAATACATTCTTGTTCCTCATTGCCTACTGTCGGTGGTCAAGGGCTGCTCACGGCTGTGGGCCATTAATTGTTCTTCACAACCAGTAGTTTTGCCTGTGAATATGAAGATTGCGACCTGTAGCCAAGACGACGCCCCGTCGGTGGCTTTGGTTACTGATGCACCTGGCGAAAGTGCTGCCGCTCCAGCCCCTGACTCGCAACTACATCGGATGATCAGCCGCTCTCTAACCAGGGACCAGCGTGATGCTTTGGAGGCCTTACTGGTGAAGTATTCTTCCATATTTGATTTTTCCGAGCCTAGCGGCTCACGGTGCATTCCCGTGACACGTACCCGGCATCGCATTGACACAGGCTACTCGCACCCAATTCGACAGAAGCCGTACAGAGTGTCACCAACAGAACGCCAGGTCATCAGTGAGCAGGTTCGGGATATGCTGGAAAAGGGCGTTATTCAAGAGTCATGCAGTCCCTGGGCCGCCCCTGTAATTCTGGTGAAGAAGAAAGATGGTACATGGCGCTTTTGCGTCGACTATCGCCGTCTGAATGCTGCAACAAAGAAGGATGTGTATCCCCTTCCGCGGATCGATGACGCCATAGACTGTCTGTTCTCAGCATCATATTTTTCATCCGTCGATCTGCGATCGGGATATTGGCAGATCCCTATGCACCCTGACGACAAGGAAAAAATGGCATTTATCACACCCGATGGCCTGTTTGAATTTAATGTAATGCCTTTCGGGCTCTGCAATGCTCCTGCAACTTTCGAGAGATTTATGGACGCTATCCTACGGGGACTAAAATGGCAAATATGTATGTGCTACCTCGATGATGTCGTCATTTTTGGCCGGACATTCGAGGAGCACAACGAACGCCTCGCTCTCGTGCTTGACTGCTTCAAAAACGCCGGTCTAGTACTTAATTCGAAGAAGTGTCGCTTCGGTGAGCGTCAGATTTTGGTACTAGGACACCTCGTCGATCGTGAAGGCGTCAGACCTGACCCTCAAAAGACCGCGGCCGTTGCATCGTTTCCAACACCTCAGAACGTGAAGGAACTCCGAAGTTTCCTAGGACTGTGCTCATATTTCCGCCGTTTCATTCCCCGTTTTGCTGACATTGCTAACCCGCTTACGTGCCTTCTCCACAAAGACGCTCCCTTCGAGTGGACATCAGAGTGTGACTCTTCTTTTTGCCAGCTCAAGTTTTTGCTAACGTCACATTCGATTCTCCGGCATTTCAACCCTTCTGCTCCAACGGAACTGCACACGGACGCCAGTGGTGTTGGCATTGGTGCTGTGCTGATTCAGCGTTACGGTGACAAGGAACATGTTATTGCTTATGCCAGTCGTTCCTTAAGCAAACCTGAACGCAATTACACAATTACTGAGCAAGAATGCCTCGCGGTAGTTTTCGCCGTTCAGCGGTTTCGCTGTTATCTATACGGGCGGCCCTTCACAGTGGTCACTGATCATCATTCCCTGTGCTGGCTGATAAACCTCCGTGACCCATCTGGCCGTCTTGCACGGTGGGCAATTCGTTTACAAGAGTTTGATTATACAGTTTCGTACAAGAGTGGACGCCGGCACGCTGACGCGGACTGTCTCTCACGTTTACCGCTTCCCACAACGGAATGTGACGCCGACAATTTTGATCATTACATCGCTGCGGTTCTGCCTCCATTCCCCGATACCAGTACGTTCCGCACTGAGCAGAGGAAAGATGAGAATCTCCAACCATTCTTTACCGCTGCAAGGGACACTACAGCTTCCAGTCTCTATTGTATACGGAGTGGTCTTTTGTACAAGAAGGACTATTCTCCCACTGGTCTCCGCTACCTTCTGGTGGTGCCCGCCAGCCTACGCTCCTCTGTTTTGCGCGTTATGCACGACGACCCCACTTCTGGACACCTGGGATCTGCGCGGACACTCTATCGCATCCAAGAACGTTTCTACTGGCCCCGGATGCGTGAAACCACTGAGAAGTATGTGGCTAGCTGTGCTCAATGTGCGAGTCACAAACGCCCCGCCGGCACTCTTCCTGGTCTTCTTCATCCAGTGACGCCTCCAAGATCCCCTTTTGAGAAAGTCGGGGTAGACCTCTTGGGACCCTTTCCCAAGTCTCATTCCTGCAACCGCTGGATCGTCATCTGCACTGATTACCACACTCGTTACTGTGAGACGGCAGCCCTTCCATCGGCTACTGCACACCAAGTCTCCCTCTTCCTGCTGCACTTTGTTATACTGCGCCATGGGCCTCCCCGAGTGTTGATCAGCGACCGAGGGCGTCAGTTCACCGCTGATGTTGTCGAAGAACTCCTTCATTTGTGCCAAACGCATTTCCGACATGCTACCCCGTATCATCCGCAAACAAATGGGTTGACCGAGCGAACCAACCGGACACTCACCAACATGCTTTCAATGTACGTCGCCGCCGACCACAAGGACTGGGACACTGTGCTACCATTTATAACATACGCATACAACACCGCCCAACAGGAAACAACAAGTTACAGTCCATTCTTCCTCCTCTATGCCCGGTCTCCTCGACACATCCTTGACACCATGCTCCCGTTCTCCACAGATGACGAACCTGAGATTGCTGAGATCCTGTGCCGGGCTGAAGAAGCCCGCCGGATAGCCCGCCTAAGAACTCTCGCCTCACAAAAGCGCTCGAAATCCCGCTACGACGACCACCATCGCCACGTCACCTACCTCCCTGGAGATATGGTCTGGCTTTGGCGTCCACTAAGGAAGCGTGGCTTAAGTCAGAAACTGCTCGCGCATTATATCGGTCCCTATGTTATCCTCGAGGCAATTAGTGACCTCACCTATCGGATTGCGCGCCTTACCAAAAGTGGCCGACGTTCTTCACGAACTGAGCTTGCCCACGTCGCGCGTCTGAAACCCTGTCATCCTCGTGCTGACGATTAACTCGCCCGGAGGGCTTCGCCTGCGACGGGGGAAGTGTTACGGACTTCTTCTAAAACAGAGCACGGAGGAAGGAAGGAGGAAGAGGAAGAAGTAGTGAGCGCGCCCGTTCGACCTTTGTCTTGTGGCACTTGTGTCGTCCCCGCTAGCCGTGTGTACCCAGCGTACTGAACCGACTAGGACGTCTCGGTCGCGACGCTAAGGGCGTAACAATATTGTAACAGTACAGAAGAAGATGAAGTTTAGAACACAAGTGAAGGAGAAAGACGTTGAAAAAAAAGACTCTCGTGCGGGACGCGCTGCCGTTGACCAGCTGAGTTCCCTACCCTATCGTCTTGTTGTTCAGCGCTCCGAAGTCTTACCCCTTCGTAACAAATTGGTGGTCAGGTGTTGGGTACGACTACCATCAAGACGCATCCTCAATCGCTGGAGCTTCGTCGGAGCCGTCGCCTCGCTGGTCTCCCACCCTTTTCAACAAGAATGCAGCAGACTACCGAGCAGCCCCGAACATCAACACGGGACCCTCTACCCCCGTCTCGCGATGCGCCGCCGACCACCACGAATGCGACGCTGCCGTTTCGCGAGCCTCGTTCCTTTGCCGGCCAAGCAGGGGAAGATGTTGATGACTGGCTCACTCATTATGAACGTGTGAGCCGCTATAACCGCTGGGATTCAGTGGCTAAACTAGCCAATGTAGTCTTTTTTTTTTTGACGCAAACCGCCTTGATGTGGTATGATAACCACGAGGACTCCCTGACAACTTGGGAAAGTTTTGTCAAAGCTATCAAGGAATGTTTCGGTGACCTAGCTGCAAAGAAGAAACAGGCCGAGCAGACACTTGCTCAGAGGGCCCAGGCAGCCGGAGAAACTTGCACCTACATAGAGGCCATACTCAAGTTGTGCATGACCGTCGACAGCAGGATGACTGAAGATGATAAGGTAGGCCATCTGCTCAAGGGCATTGCGGAAGATGTCTACCACTTCCTCATTGCCAAGGAAAACTTGAGTTCGGTCTCTGACGTTATCCGGCACTGCCGAACATTCGAGGCCCTAAAGACTCGCCGCATTACACCGAAATTTGGACGGCTCGCAAATGTGACTACAGTGGCTAGCATTGAAGAATCGCCATCTCAAAGCCTCCTGTGCGCCATCCGTGAAATTGTTCGAGGTGAGATGTCACGACGTGAGCAGCTTGCCCGGTCCAATGGCTTCGGAGGGGACGTATATGCTCGTCAAACCTATGGGGGCGCGTGCCCGGGGAATGCACGCGCCCCCATAGGTCCGTGCCGGGGAATGCACGCAGAGTTGCCAATGGTGGCTACTTTTCGCCAAATTGGCGAATTTCAGAAGCCCGTGGTGACCAAATATTGTTATTGGCGACATCGCGAATTTTTGGCGATTTTCGAGTAAGGTCTTGCGATGTGGGTTCTAAGCCCAATATCTTCACAACTTTACGAACAACAACGTTCTCTTTGCGTTTTTAGGACAGTAGAATGCGTTTGTGGGGTTACATATGTATACCATGAATGCTTCGGTTCCGTGCGTTTAGCCGACTCAGCGGCACTTGTGCAGTTTCTGCCTACTCATGCGCTGCCACGCGGTCGGCTGGCTACCACTCTGGCAGTGCAGTACATTCGGCTGGGAGGTGTTCGACACGAGTTCCACCATGGCTACCTCGCGGTGGAGCGTGGTAAAATCCCTTCGTGCAGCGGATACTGACAGATGCTCTTCTCAGTGCAACGGTGTTTCACTCTTAATGACTGAAAGCAAACTTCGACGAATATCGCAGGAAAAAAAAAAAGAGAGACGAAGCATGTCAATTGGCCCATCTGAAATAAATGTTGAATGAGCGATTGCAACACAAATTTATTTGGGCTGTAGTGGTGCCCTACAAAGCTGAACCACCACAATCATAGCATTTCGCGAGCATGCGCTGTCGTCCCTCGTTACATTTGTACGAAAATACAAATGGTGGGCAACGAGACCTGCCGAGACCTGTCAATATTCCAAGGCCACAGAGAAAGAAAGCAGAAAGATTAACGGCACGAGTGTTTCTTGAGACGTTCTTTGATAAACTTCTTTCAGGTAAACGGACACGTTCTTTTGATAAACGGCCTTGTACACAATTTGGATTTACTGTTCTTACTAGAGTCGGATACAAATCAAGTCTGCAGCAAACACCACACACAATTCTCCCATGGCAAAAAAAAAAAGTTTGCTGTTTAACCTTTTCTGGCTACCTAAATACAAAGCTAATCGTCAGGAAAAATTATAAGCTCGGATATTCCGATACATCTGGCTTATTTGGTGTAGTCAAATATCAAAAACTGGTTTTGTTTACTGTTGAGCGGAGTATTACACACGCCGCATACAACTGAACATAGCAACTGCTCTAACCTTACATTTATAGTGTGGCGATGTTTTGGGCGGAATTTCAATTACAATGGCTACTTTTGTCACATTTTTCCCGCCATCTGGCGAAATTGACCCAACACTCAGTTGCAACCCTGAATGCATGTGTGAGTCAGTCCATGTCGACGAGGGCGAGGAGGCGCAGCGCGATGGCCGAGATTGCGCAATTGGTCGCGTCGCTTTCTCGAAGCTGGCGGAAGTGTCCATCGCCGCTTTCTGCGGCGCGCGGGCCGAGAGAACGGGCCACCGCGGCCTTACACCCTCCCATTCAGTGTGTGCCGAGTCCGTCTTCGAACAAAATTACGCCAGCTAAAGCTCTCGCGCGTGCAGCTGAGGTGCGCCCCGGCTATAGCCAACACTGTACCCTGGCGAATGAAACGTACTCCCGGTCCAGTACAAGTAGTAGCTTTCGTTATCCGTTTTTAGTTTTTTTAATGATACACATGATGTATGCTGGTGTTTGTCAAAAGCAGGCATATCGCTGCTCATGGGGCTGCCTCGCACGAGAAGCGAATAAACGCGAGCACACTCAACTCGGGCAAACTGACGAAGAGAGAGGCCTCTTTCCTTCCCCAGAAACGACAAAGCGAAATCGGCCATCCATAAAACAGTTCTGTCATAATTTCAACCTACCAGCTAGAGATACATCCAGGCAACGCGGAATCTCTGCATTCTCATTACCGAGTCAGCCTTACACTGAAAAGTGAGGCGTTGAAGCTTTGCGTATTAGAGGGTCGGTATCATGCAAACCTTCAAAGAAAAAATAAAACTTGATGATATGGAAATTATCGAATGACGACAAGAGTTTGTTACGTGCCGCATAAATTTGTTGCATGATATCAAGATTTTACGAGCTCACAAGAAAGATAAAAGTGGTAAAATTAATACTAAAATTCTGCTTAGCTCTGCAAACACATGATAAAGAATGTATGGGTTGCTAAACCATCGTTTATTTACTGGCACGCTTATCAGCCCAAGTGCATTGTTTTGTTTTTTTTTGTTTTTTTTCCACATCTTAAGCAGGACAGGAAAACATGTGTTATAAAAGTGTGAATAAATTTTGCTTTCAGTTTGCCGCTGCACTTCCGTTCATTCGTCGTCGACAACTCGATCATGTAAGCTAGTCCAGCCGACGGAGGCAATACCCCCCCCCCCCCCCCCCCCCCACACACACACACGCGCATGCACAAATAATATGAGGACTCCGTGGAGCATCCAATAGGGAGAGGGATAGAGGATGCATAAATGCCTGCAAAAAATGGCTCCGTTCGGGCAACGTTCCTGCACAACACCCTCACCCTTTTCTCTGATTTTCCTACATAGTTCAGTATGCATCGGCCTCTTCAGTGCCGAAGAGGACATGAATACATGCCGGCATCCTACGCGGTACATAGCTAACATAGCCTCTTGGTAGGTTTCATGCCCCTTTCCCAATAGCGAGTTTTCTGAAAAGAACAAAAAAAAAAAACACTGGCAATCATCCACTTATCCGCGCTTTGTAGCTTACCAAATCTAGTTTCTAAGGTTGACAAGCAGGAACTAAAAACAAACAAGGACGACTGTTGACTGAAGTTCAGCTAATTATAGCTGCATTATCGTATATGTATTAGCGTTTGATAAAATGCCATATTGGCGAGCTGGGCTGCTATCATAGCAGAGGAAAGTGTTTACGACTTCACCCCTTAATCGCCCAGTCAAACCGATTTCTCCAAGCCATCTTGAGAGTAGTTCAGATTCTGCCACCAGGCTACACCACCAATCTATGACTGAGGAATTGTGCGCCGAGTGGCCCAGTCCTCTTGACTTGCGTTGCCTGAAGGCTTCTATTTTGTTGCTGCGCAGGTTATCGAAGTTTTTTGTGGCTCTACCGGGAAGTCCAGCAGAGAAGGGAAGGGCTTTTGTCCCCGTCCTGCCCAGCATAGGTTGCCTCGTATAACTCCTCTCTTCACCCCACCGCTACTTCGAGCCATACACGCCCCACTAATGTGACAAAAGCCTTCCTTTTCCTGCCTAGTTTCCGCTGTAGAGTCACGAACCCGACTGCTCCTCCCTGTCGTGCGTGAGGGGGCTGGACTGGACTGCAGTATGCTAGCCTTCCTAAGCACAAAACATGGTGTCAACATGATTGCACAGTGCAAATTTAGTACTAGTGAAAAAGAAAAGTGGATGCCGAAAAGGGAAGAGTGGTGATAGCGAGCAAAGTATTTGTTTTTGTCTCATGCATATATTTCTGCAGGCTTCGTCGATAAACCTTAGTTGTAGTAAGCACCTGTCCTGTGTTCTTTTGATCCTCGTCTTTAGCGCTCTGCAATCAAGTGATCATTAGGCAGCTTTAGAATAAGGTGGCCCTATCGGTTATGGGGATAGGGTAATAGCGGGGCGCAAGTGCGCATGCCCAGAGTGATTACTGCACCCCACCTGTTTTTTCGGTTTCGGGGTCACGCCTTTGGGTTCGGCTCCGGAGATACATTCCGTTCCGGATAAAATCGGTTGGACCCTGCGCGAACCGGTTCAACCAGTTTCAGAAAGAAAAAAAAAAAACTTAACGACAACAGGAACAGTTTCAGGGACCCTGTGTTTGTAAGCGGTCTCGTCCAAACGAGCAGTACTGGAATGAAGGCTTCATTTACCCTTTGCTTCTTTTCTTTTTTTTATTTTCTGTATTGCTTGCTCAAGCTAGCCTCTTCTAGCCGCCTCACCGTCTTTTTATTGAATTTCTTGAGCTGCAGTTCACCGATTGCACAATTACTGCCTTTCTCTCCCGTGTGTTTTCGGTTTCGTCCTAATCGCACGTTTATTCGCTCTCCTTTACCTTATCCCTCTCCCTGAATTTCAAGGTTTTTGTTCCGACCTCACTTGTCACCGCATAACACGTAGACCAGGTTACTCATTAGTTACGTTCTCTCTCAATAGTGTACTTCTAGCTTTCAGGGCCACTTTTCTATACTGCCTTAGGTATTCGCATCAGTGATCGTAGATAAAGTGACAAAACACATTCTTTTTTTTTCGACAACGTTGTTGTAAGGGCCGAAACGATAGGACGCCAAATAGAGGTTGTGAATTAATACTCCTACCAATATTCCCACTCAGATCCTTGCCCCACCTACTTTTCACATCTGAAGATAGCAGCTTCACTTCTGGCATAGTTTAGATTGCCAAGGGAAATAAAACAAGCAGACATCGCTAGGAACATACACATTGGCTGTGGTTAAACACTGGTTAAACTGGGTTGAATTGCGTTAGCAATACCTTCATGGCTGCGCCTATGTACCTCATGGTGTAGCTTGATATGTTTAGCTATGAGTAAAGACATGGCACACAGATGAACAACTAGTCTTCTTTGCCTTTATTAATCCCAGTGAACACACTACGGTGGTCCGTAAACGTAAAGTAATGAGATTTGTTCTCAATTTGATTAATCACATGTCCATCTTCTGCTGCAGGTCTATATAATGCAAGGTCCAAAGTTTTTCCGCACTGCGTTGTACTTCTCGGTTGAAGATGGCTTAAATGTAGCAGATACTTTGTTTTCACCGCTTCAATGAAAGCATTGTCTTTCCTTGTGTCTTTGTTGAAGTCTCCAGTACACAAGACCACTTGTTTCTCAGATAGGTTAGGCATGCCATTAGCTAAGACATCCACTGTAGTCTCGATCCCTACCTGGGGGGAATTGTACACTCCAGTCACCACCACTCCCGTTTCACACAGCGTAGCACTGACAGCCTCTCCTTGTTCACTGGGTAAATTAGGTAGTAAGGCACTGGCTAGACACCCTCTTTTACATACACACAAACACCAGTATTCCGCTTTTGATTCAATCTTTTAGCAGCAGCAATAAGATTAAAGCCTGAAATCAAAGGGACATCGCTCTGTGTGACTTCTGTTTCACTGAAGACAAGCACATGTAAAGACATAAGCAAAGAATCTTTAGTTACGTCCTGTAAGTGGCTCATCAATAATCGTACATTCAATGTTGCCACAACGATGTCCTGGTTGTTCAAAACGTTTTTGCATTGGTCATATGCAGTGCCTAGCAGATTTCGCTCGAGACGCTCAAACTCAGCGCAAAGCCTTTTGTTTGGGTTTTATAAGTGATGCAGAAATTGATGACGACCTTCTTTGTTGGTGAGATAGAGGCCATTCAAACTTTTTACCCTGCTCAAAGCGATCTATACCAGTTTGTGTGGATGCGTGGTTTGCCGGCATAGTCATACACGACTGCATCAAATGTTCCTCCCTGTGACTTATGGATTGTCATAGCACTGGATGGTATCAATAGAAACTGAAAACGTTTAACGGACATGTTCTTGACAGTTTTCCCTCTCAGTTTAAATTGCATGGCGACTAGATCTGTGGATACCAAAGTGGTATGTCGCCGCTTATATCCCCGTTAGGCAAGCTTTGCTTTAGCGAGAAGGGCTACGCTAGGCAGACAGCCAAGCCATACCCTACACGCCTCACTTTTAATGTTATACTTAATCTCCTGCAAGGTCCCAACCATGTCATTATCCAGGCCATCATTCATGTCAAGATTTTTCATGAGCATATACGGTTTATCAAGACAGAAAGCAACCGAACTGGGAAGGTTGCCACTTTCAACTCGGCTGTAGTCTCAAAACACACTTGTCTGTAAGTCTCATCTCTTCTTGTGATCTATGGCCGAAGACATCGTCTATGGCTTCATGCTCTGTCACTTGTTTATTGTAGTGATCAATGTCCTTATTGCTGTAATAGAGCCTGACGGCGTCACTGCATTTTTCGCTTGCTTTTCCCTGCGGGACGAACCGAGACAATTAATGGTATTTCCATGTCATTCAATTCTCGACCGTCACTAATCTTGGTTAGCAGCGTCGAGAACACAGTGTCGCTTAGGCGGACAACCTAAGTCAAAGAGAAGCAATTCATGTGATGCCAAGCTAATACGTCGGTGTTATACACAGCTCCGGCTGATCAAGGTCTTGTATACCTCACTGGCCCTTACTGGTGGTAACTGCCGCATGTCGCCACACAACGTAACATCAAAACCTCCAAATGGTTCGCGCTATCTGGCCGGGTAGTATTTCTCTCAGACGCCTATCCACTTGTCTAAGATCCGATGAGAGCATGCTAACTTCATCGATGATCACACATAGAACTCCTCTGCAGAGAATGCGAAACGTGTTCAAATCAGCAGCAGAAAGACGATTTTCATCCCGAGAGGAAGTCATGGTGATCTTGAATGCTGAATGCACAGTTGTCCTATTGCAGCTTTACCGGTCGTAGCACATGCTATGTAAGCATTTACGCCAGAAAGCTCACAGTCGCCGTAGCTTATTTTCCGGCTTTTGAAGTACCGATTGTACACATCCATGACAAGTCTTAGCATAATCGTCCTGCCACCGCCCGCCGGTCCCGTGAAGAATATTTGGAGAAGTTTGGCGTCCGCGTCTGTGACAAGATGTATAACCTCTTCAATCAAATTCCTTGACGATGGCTAACGATCCTCATTCGTGCATAGCAGTCATCCAAAGTCATGCAATCTTCTCTTAATTGCTGGACACGCTGCAGCCATGACGACGCAAGTTGCTGTATTTTCTGGTACCAAGTCACTGTTGTCGGTGGTTTCAAGTATACGGTTGGAATCACCTCTCTCTCTGGTTGTTGCTGTTCTTCTTTCTCCTGATCAGTTTGAACTGGCTCAGCAGCATTTAGATCTTGGCAGTATGGAAGTTCAGCAGTGGTCACTCCACTGTTGTACTTACTCATAAGCTCCATAACTTCCTCTCGATTACAGTCGAAGAGTCTCTGAAAGCATTACCGTCAATAATGTCAATCTCCTTCCTAAAATGTGGTTAAA
The DNA here is from genome assembly GCF_055883805.1 of Amblyomma maculatum. Lineage (NCBI taxonomy): Eukaryota > Metazoa > Arthropoda > Arachnida > Ixodida > Ixodidae > Amblyomma > Amblyomma maculatum. Next base: position 93,085 of record NW_028146811.1, read on the forward strand.
GCATGACATGTTCACACTTATAGTTGACCGGATCGTCTAGTCGGTACTCCATACACCTCAAGATGGCTGTCTTCATTAGTTTCGCTGTCTTCAAACGATTATAGTCTACCATAAATTCGGCGTAGCCCATCTTCCATGTCAGGCGAGCGCTGTTCGTACTTTTCAACCGACGTACTATGCCATATGTTGTTGCAATTTGAGGCAAGACCTTCTTTATCCATTTTTTTAGCTCTTTTTCTACACCTTGTTCTTTCCTCAAGCCATGCAGTACTGGGCGCGAGCGCCACCACTGGAGCGAATGACGCTAGTGTCGACCTAGGGGACCAAGTGGGATGACGTGACTGCTCGTCCTGCTGCTGAAGCAGACGCTCGATTGAGTATGTGTGTTTTAGAAGCTAATAGTCGCGATTATTTCTGTAGTTTTCGTTGATAAAGGCACTTTCTAATCTTGCATCGTTACTGAGGCTGCTGTTTTATTTAGGCTGTTGCTACGGTCCGTTATTACTCTGTTCACGGACGAAAGCGAGGCAACCCGGCGCAAGCTCCCATTACTACCCGAAACATAAGCTAGCTCACAGATGCTTCCTTAAGATTCGAATTGCCAAAGAAGCGAGTGATCATCCTCTGGTGCAAGGCAGACATTTCAGCGAGCAAGATTTCGTCCGTGGTGTTGGCGCTAAACAGTTAGGTGAGCGGCAGAAGGAACGGCGAGCGCGTTTTATATTGCGCATGTCACTTGTGAAGCTGACGATCACATTGCTGGAAAGATGACAAAGATGTTGGCTTCTTCACAGAGGAGTACGCTTCCAAAGAAAGCAAGGATCATGCGAAAGCCAGTACATCTCAAAATTATTCTAATTAAGTGCGTTGACACGGAAGTTTCTCTGAAGGGAACTAGAAGGTTCTGCCGCCTCGAGCAGCGGTATGAATGTTGAGTTGTCGCAGGTAGCGTCTCCAGAACTGTAGTAGTTTCGAATGGCAGAGCCTGTGAAGAAACGAAAAATAGAGCATTTCATATATGTTGTGACGTGCTGATCGAGGTATGCGCAAAAAAAACTACTATGCGCGGAAGAAACAAATATCCGCTCTAATAAAGTGCCAGTGATGGTAGTCACTGCGCAAGAATTTTCTGCGTGGAATGCACGTCTTCAAACTTGCTAAAAAAATATTTCTTGTCATATCCACAGTCAGGTTTGCAGGCCGTTGGGCTGGGTGGGTCATGAACACCTGCACAACCGGAAGTGTTTAGGTCGGCGTCTTAAGATTTTTTTATCTCAGCGTTTGCAGACCGTCGGGCTGGGTGAGCCAGGTACATCTGCACACCAGGAGGGTGTTTTGGTCGGCGTCTTTATATCTTTTTTTTTTAACGGCTTCTCGAGTCGCCCCCACCTCAATTGTTCGGCCGTCGCAAAAATTTGGGGCAAATGTTGCTTGTAGAAGGCCGCCGGGTACGGAAGTAAAATCAAGCCGGCAGGAAAGGCCTTAAAAGGAGGCGCGCGCACGGCGACGTGGTCTGCGTGTCGCGCTCCCCGTGCATTTGGAGAAGCCGCCTGGGACGGTCGGAGAGTGTAGCATGGGGAATGCTACGGGCCTAAACGCGTAAGAGTCGGCGCGCCTAAAGAGGACGCTTAATTGCTCGTTCCTTTTTTTTTCTTCGGTCGCCTTCCGCCGATGGCTCTTACAGCTTTTAGTGAGCACCGTTGGTGGCCGCTGCGTTTGAGTGTGTGTGTGTTTTTTTTTCCTGTTGGGAGAGTGAAATGCATGCTGTGCTCGTGAGTGGTGTGGCAGCGTGGCATTGGCCATTTTGAACTTGAAAATAACCCATTGATTGGCCCCTGTAAAACGCACTCCCTATTTGACACTGAAATGATGTGCGAGTTGATTTAGGGAGTGTTTTTGGCGCCAACGTAGGACTTGTAATGCAGACTTCAGAGAGAGACTTCAGACAGGGGCTCTCGGTGGAGAGTAGGAAAGAGAGGTGCGGACCGGGTTATGCCATGCGCTGACCGCGCTCCGAGGAACCGCTAGTAGTAGCGCGACGCAAGTTAAGTCGTCAGCTAGGCAGGACAGGGTGTTGTTGCGGGCGCACCGTGGCCTGGCGTTCTAATTTGCCTCTGATGGTAGCGACCATACCCGTCGTAATGTAAATATTGTACAAAAGTGTAAATAAATTCATCAGTTCTTCATTCGTGCCAAGAGGTCTGCCCATCTGTCATCTCCTCTGCAACGTGTCGCACGCCAAACAAACCGCTTCTCCATCGCGAGGACCTGACGTTGCAAAACTGGAGCAACAACAAAGAAGAAGAAGACCAACCAAGATTAACTGGTGCAGTCGAGTACAGGATTGGAGTGCGGCTTCCTGCAGAAGGTGAGCGGCTTCGACGGCACCGAGTATAGAAGATCACGACTGAACCAACGCTATCTGAAGATCCAGCGAAGGGGGCCACAACGGAAATGTTGCGGAGGACGACGCCTCATCGGAGCGCCTGAGCATCCTACCCCGGAACGATCGTGATCCAAGCCACGACGGGGACCGTGCTGCTGTGTGCGGACGGTGAACGAACTTACCTGGGTGTGACAGAACCTTGCCTGACATCACCGGGTGAGCCAGACGGATGGCGGAAAGTAGCGACATTTGGAGGTGTGTCTCTTCCCTTTTCGTTTCTGGTAGGGCATGGTGGTCACCACACCAGGGAAGACGGGATGGCGAGCCAGAGTTCTGACCAGGCGTCAGTGACGGATGATACTGATGTATCCTCAGTGTCACAAGAAAATGAATCTGCTGCGAGTCCACCAAATCATAATGCACCATCTGTTGCAGCAGATGGGAGGAAAGCCGACAGTGAACCAAGTAAACTGGATGTACTGCGGCTCGAAATTGAGCTAGAAAAACTCAGGCAAAAGGGCGAGCGTGAAAGGGAACGGAAAACTCGGTGTGATCCGAGCAAATATTCGAAAGAGTTGAGGGCAGTCCTTGCTCCAATGCCGGTGTCGGACGAACTGGTGCCCGCTTGGTTCAAAAATGTGGAAAAGATGATGATCTGCGAGATCCCAGATGCCCTCCGCGGACGCCTCATAATGCCCCTTTTGAATGAGCGTAGCCGCGTGCTGATAACCGAAGGAATGGACAGCGACCTAGCATCGTACGAGGAAATGAAGGAGGTCGTGTTGGCGGAGCTAAAAATGACGCCAGAAGAGTACCAACATAGGTTTGTCGCGGGCCGGAAGTGTAGCGAAACTTGGAGTCGGTTCGCAACAAAGTTACAAGTCCTTTTGGACTATTACTTGAGCAGCCAGAAAATAAAGTCGGAGGATCAGCTGCGGGCGCTACTCATTTCGGACCGGATGAAACAACTCATGAGCGATGACCTACGAACCTACGTACTACAGCATGAAACCGGAGAATGGTTTCAGCCCCAAGCGCTAGCGAAGCTCGCGGAAAAGGTCGAAGATCGCAAAAGAAGCTCCCGCCATACGAGACGGACGTTGGTCGAGACAGCAAAGGAGAATAACGTGAGGCGATCAGATATAAAGAATGCGAACAGTGGTTGTGGACCTACCCCCAGATGTTTCTCTTGCGGCTGCATAGGCCACTACCAGCGGAATTGCCCACAAACTCAGCCGAAGGAGTTAGAGATGCAGGACTAAGCGAAAAAGGCTCAGACCTCAAAATAAACTGCTAGGGCTGCATATGAAAGCATACCAACAGACGAGGTAATGAATGTCGCCGGAAGAGGGTCCAAAATAACCTGCGTTGAGTTGACTGCGGGTGGACAGCCAATTAAGGCTTGTCTTGACTCGGGAGCAGAAATGACGATCCTCAGGAGAAGCGTAGTACCGCAGAACACACCAGAGGGATCGGGCAAGATATGTCTCTAGGGTGCGTTTCGGCATACAGTCACAGCTGATTTAATGCATGTTCCCTTGAGTCTGTCGACACCGGACGGCAGTGTAATTCCGCCCGCGCTCACACTGTGTGCAGTAACCGACGAGCTGGCGGAGGATGCGCTATTGACTCCCGATGCCTTTGAGGAGCTCAGGCATCTTCAGAGAAAATCTCAAAAGCTTGCAGGTCGCATTGTAAGAGCAGAGGGCAAATTTTTCGCAGAGGAAGCTGTAAAGCAGGCACCTGTCCGAGCAGAATATGATGAGCAGAGCCCGTCGTGTCCTATTCGCACTGTAGAGGTGGAGGAAGAGTCTGAAAGAGCAGCATAGACAGGCCCCTGAGCGCCAGGCGGCGATAGTGGAAGAAAAGCTATGCAAAGTGATGATAGGGGTGGAGCAGGGGCAACGCTCACAGAGGGCAGCGATGATTCTGCCGGAGCGAGCTCAGAGTGGCTCATGTCCTGTAGGTGGTGCGGAAAATGCGACTCAGGCGCAGGATATTATTGCCCGTGAAATCACATCGGTTGAAATCAGCTGTATCCAGAGCGAATATCTAGTTACTGCGGACTGCAGTGAAAAGACCCCTTGTGCTGCGGCGCCCGATGTTACTGTCGCAGCCACCGAGGCTGACAGTGAGCGGTTCTTAGCGGCCGGTATGCACATAGCCACGACAAGTGTGCACGCCGACAGTCATATACAAGATGCAATCAATCACATCAGTGACTTTTAAGGCGCCGAGGACATCTGCAGAGGTCAGCAGGGGCATGACCTAAGCAGTTCGTTAGATGCAGGTGCCAAGTGCAATGTATCGTTATTGACAGAATCGCGGCCGTTGATCAGAACAGAGTCAGGTGGTGTCGCGACTCCCGAGGTTGTGGTTCCAGCTACCCAGACGGGAAGGGAACAGTGGTTCTTAACAGTTAGCACACAGATGAGCTCAGCGCATGTGCACGTTGTCGGGGAGAAGGGTGATGCAACTGATCGCATCAATGACACTAAAGGCAGAGAGGACGTTAGCACAGCTTTGCAGACGCTCGACACGCGTGGTTCGCCAGGGCCAGATTTGATGTGCGATGTTTTGTTGACAGAATCTAAGTGGCCTATGAGCGCCGATAAGGAGGTAACCGGCCTTGATTCAGATGCCGCTGTGGCAGAGTTGCTGCCGCACAAATGGAGCGGCACTACTGACGAATCGGGCTTTCTGCCTCACCGTGAACGAAACAGAGGGACAGCGTCACGGCCGGCGATGCGTCGCCTCTTGCGGCGTGATTTGAGTACGCTAGTACGTGACAGTCATGCCGAAGATGTGGACTCTACCTGTAATGAGGAGTTCTGTGTAGGTGAGCAACACACGAGGGAGCGCTACGCCTATGTGAGAGTGCAGTCCACGCAGACGAGCGGTTTGTACTTGCGGACAGTAGACGGGGACTTCGCAAGAGAAAGTTTGCGCTACGATTTGAAGGTAGGCCCCAGGCGGGCAGCTTCTCCAGCGCAGGTAGATGTATGTAGTCTCATCCGGAAAGAGTTGGTATTCGACCCAGGTGGCCGAATACCAACTCGAACCAATACCAATACCTCGAACGCGTAAGGTTCGAGCACGCGCGGGGAAGTAGGTGAAAGAGAAGGAATCTGGATTTGAGGAGAAACACTCGTACGGGCTGCGTTAGATTTGAAAGCGAAATTTGTAGTTACTGATGCTTTTAAGAGATGAGTAATGATACAGGTCACATACGGTAGACGGGCAGAAAAGGCTGATCGCTTTTCTAAGAAAGCACCTGCTCAGTCGGCGAAATGTTAAGCCATTGAAAGGGAAGCGTTTGCGATAGTGTGAGCTCTGGCTCGCTTGGATACCTGGCTTTTCGGTGCAAGGATTAGAGTGGCCACTGACCATAACCCCTCGACTTACTTGACACGCTCGACATCATCGAGCGCCCGACTCACGTGCTGGTCCTTGGCCTTACAAAAATATGACCTTGAATTCTTCCATATTAAGATGACGTTAAACAAGTGCGCTGACGCCTTGTCGATATTGGAAGCTGAATAACCCGGAGGCTGCAGTTAGCCTACCGTGGTTGCTGGCACCACTTGCGTTCACCAAGTGTGCCATGCACGTCACTAGGAGACGGTGGATAGACCGTGCGTGACAGGATCGCCTCCATGTTTCGCCGGTGACGGAACGGGTAGGATCCCACCTTTTCGTGGTTTTATTTGTGCTTTGAGACATGAACTGTTGCCCGAACTTTTATGTGTCATTGCTTGCCACTTGGCAATTTTCTTTCCTTGTATCACATTGTTGAAGTGCCCGGCCATTGCGTCGTCTGTATACTTGTGATGCATGCCGAGATGCTGTCAATGTAGACATGCTTGCTGCTATGTGGGCATGAATTTGTGATTGTTGAGTGGTTGACTTTGACCGCGACTGAGCGTTGGGGCGCCGGCAGATCGACGCCTAGAGTATTTGTTGTGTTTACAACAAGTGTACGCACAACAATCTGGGTTGGGAGGAGTCAGGTTTGCAGACCGTCGGGCTGGGTGGGCCAGGTACATCTGCACACCAGGAGGGTGTTTTGGTCGGCGTCTTTACATCTTGTTTTTTTTTTTAACGGCTCCTCGAGTCACCCTACCTCAATTGTCCAGCTGTCGCAAAACTTTGGGGCAAATGCTGCTAGCAGAAGGCTGCCGGGTACGGAAGTAAAATCAAGCCGGCAGGAAAGGCCTTAAAAGGAGGCGCGCGCACGGCGACGTGGTCTGCGTGTCGCGCTCCCCGTGCATTTGGAGAAGCCGCCTGGGACGGTCGGAGAGTGTAGCATGGGGAATGCTACGGGCCTAAACGCGTAAGAGTCGGCGCGCCTAAAGAGGACGCTTAATTGCTCGTTCCTTTTTTTTTCTTCGGTCGCCTTCCGCCGATGGCTCTTACAGCTTTTAGTGAGCACCGTTGGTGGCCGCTGCGTTTGAGTGTGTGTGTGTGTTTTTTTCCTGTTGGGAGAGTGAAATGCATGCTGTGCTCGTGAGTGGTGTGGCAGCGTGGCATTGGCCATTTTGAACTTGAAAATAACCCATTGATTGGCCCCTGTAAAACGCACTCCCTATTTGACACTGAAATGATGTGCGAGTTGATTTAGGGAGTGTTTTTGGCGCCAACGTAGGACTTGTAATGCAGACTTCAGAGAGAGACTTCAGACAGGGGCTCTCGGTGGAGAGTAGGAAAGAGAGGTGCGGACCGGGTTATGCCATGCGCTGACCGCGCTCCGAGGAACCGCTAGTAGTAGCGCGACGCAAGTTAAGTCGTCAGCTAGGCAGGACAGGGTGTTGTTGCGGGCGCACCGTGGCCTGGCGTTCTAATTTGCCTCTGATGGTAGCGACCATACCCGTCGTAATGTAAATATTGTACAAAAGTGTAAATAAATTCATCAGTTCTTCATTCGTGCCAAGAGGTCTGCCCATCTGTCTCATCTCCTCTGCAACGTGTCGCACGCCAAACAAACCGCTTCTCCACCGCGAGGACCTGACGTTGCAAAACGGGAGCAACAACAAAGAAGAAGAAGACCAACCAAGATTAACTTTGTGCCACAGTCAAATTTGTCTGCTCTACTACTTTCAAGGGAGCAGGCGAACGGTGCCGCTTCCGCCGGCGCTATGCGAAGGCGGTAGCATCCGCCAGGCTCCTGATAGTTCTGTGCTCTTGCAGAGGAATCCCATTACCTGTACACTGACACTGCTTACATCTGACTGGTTGTCTGGTAGCTTCAGTAGTTTTTTTTTTTGTTCACAACAGCAGCAATGCTGCAGCCGGTGCGGGTCGTCGTAGCAGTAAAGCTCGCCGACGTCGATAACTCTGATTCGGTGAAGTGCTTTTTTTTTTTCTTTTGCCGAATGAGGGGGTCTCATACCTCAAAATAAGCTTATGCAGGCCCAGACCGAGGTGTATATAAAATAAATAAATGAACCTAATGCTTACGCGCAACTAAACTGCCTAGGAAAGCATCCTACAGCAGCAGTTCAACGTGCGTTATCCCACTTGCATCGTCGTGCGGGCGCTTCCGAGAGGTGGCGCCACTGTATGTCCTCGCGCCTAATTGCAGCTAAACGGTGCAAGAGTCTAGAAGCACAAAGAATGAGGAAAATTGCCGAGCGTACTCAGGAAACTGCTCAAGACACTGAGCGTCGTCGTGAAACGGATGCCGAAGCGAAGAGGAACAAACGTGCGGTAGAAACTCCAGGACAACGGGCTGCGCGACTGCAATCGATGGAAAGGTATAGCAAGGGTAAGCAGTGGATAACTATACCGTTCTTTAGAGCATGCTCGATTTTCCCCATATATTACTTCATTATGTCGGACATTTTAATGATTACCTTTGATGACGCTGTCAGTTTGGTTGGCGGCTTTCATAATTTGGTGCTTGTTATATATATATATATATATATATATATATATATATATATATATATATATATATATATATATATATATATATATATATAAGCAGATAAATCAATGGAAAATGAGGGTGCTCGTTATCATACATGTAGGAAAGAAGCCAACAGTCGGCGAGGCCAAGGAAAGCATTGGGGATTGTATTTTATGTCTTTTTTTTTCTTTTTTTTTAATTTTTACTTCGTTAATCACAGAAATTAGTAATGTAATATGTTTAGGGGAAAGATAATTAAATACAAAGTAGAAGAAAAAACAACGTGCCGATGGTGGGGACCGAACCCACGACCTCCGAATATCGCGTCCGGTGCTCTTCCAACTGAGCTACATCGGCCGCTGTCCCCCCTGCTACTTGCTTGGGTATTTATGTATCTGTATACGAACCTTGAGGGTGTTCACCAGCGCCACCCTCAGCCATAGCGGCGGACGTAGAACGTCCTTTGTTACCGTCAGCGTCACGTAGAACGTGATCAAGAGCGAGGGCGAAAGCTGTGCTTGAACCCTCTTACGCTACCTATGGCTTCAAGACTGCCAGAACCGAGACCCCCGTAAGCTACAAGCAGATAAATCAATGGAAAATGAGGGTGCTCGTTATCATACATGTAGGAAAGAAGCCAACAGTCGGCGAGGCCAAGGAAAGCATTGGGGATTGTATTTTATGTCTTTTTTTTTCTTTTTTTTTTAAATTTTTACTTCGTTAATCACAGAAATTAGTAATGTAATATGTTTAGGGGAAAGATAATTAAATACAAAGTAGAAGAAAAAACAACGTGCCGATGGTGGGGACCGAACCCACGACCTCCGAATATCGCGTCCGGTGCTCTTCCAACTGAGCCACATCGGCCGCTGTCCCCCCTGCTACTTGCTTGGGTATTTATGTATCTGTATACGAACCTTGAGGGTGTTCACCAGCGCCACCCTCAGCCATAGCGGCGGACGTAGAACGTCCTTTGTTACCGTCAGCGTCACGTAGAACGTGATCAAGAGCGAGGGCGAAAGCTGTGCTTGAACCCTCTTACGCTACCTATGGCTTCAAGACTGCCAGAACCGAGACCCCCGTAAGCTACAAGCAGATAAATCAATGGAAAATGAGGGTGCTCGTTATCATACATGTAGGAAAGAAGCCAACAGTCGGCGAGGCCAAGGAAAGCATTGGGGATTGTATTTTATGTCTTTTTTTTTCTTTTTTTTTAATTTTTACTTCGTTAATCACAGAAATTAGTAATGTAATATGTTTAGGGGAAAGATAATTAAATACAAAGTAGAAGAAAAAACAACGTACCGATGGTGGGGACCGAACCCACGACCTCCGAATATCGCGTCCGGTGCTCTTCCAACTGAGCTACATCGGCCGCTGTACCCCCTGCTACTTGCTTGGGTATTTATGTATCTGTATACGAACCTTGAGGGTGTTCACCAGCGCCACCCTCAGCCATAGCGGCGGACGTAGAACGTCCTTTGTTACCGTCAGCGTCACGTAGAACGTGATCAAGAGCGAGGGCGAAAGCTGTGCTTGAACCCCCTTACGCTACCTATGGCTTCAAGACTGCCAGAACCGAGACCCCCGTAAGCTACAAGCAGATAAATCAATGGAAAATGAGGGTGCTCGTTATCATACATGTAGGAAAGAAGCCAACAGTCGGCGAGGCCAAGGAAAGCATTGGGGATTGTATTTTATGTCTTTTTTTTTCTTTTTTTTAATTTTTACTTCGTTATTCACAGAAATTAGTAATGTAATATGTTTAGGGGAAAGATAATTAAATACAAAGTAGAAGAAAAAACAACGTGCCGATGGTGGGGACCGAACCCACGACCTCCGAATATCGCGTCCGGTGCTCTTCCAACTGAGCTACATCGGCCGCTGTCCCCCCTGCTACTTGCTTGGGTATTTATGTATCTGTATACGAACCTTGAGGGTGTTCACCAGCGCCACCCTCAGCCATAGCGGCGGACGTAGAACGTCCTTTGTTACCGTCAGCGTCACGTAGAACGTGATCAAGAGCGAGGGCGAAAGCTGTGCTTGAACCCTCTTACGCTACCTATGGCTTCAAGACTGCCAGAACCGAGACCCCCGTAAGCTACAAGCAGATAAATCAATGGAAAATGAGGGTGCTCGTTATCATACATGTAGGAAAGAAGCAAACAGTCGGCGAGGCCAAGGAAAGCATTGGGGATTGTATTTTATGTCTTTTTTTTTTCTTTTTTTAAATTTTTACTTCGTTAATCACAGAAATTAGTAATGTAATATGTTTAGGGGAGAGATAATTAAATACAAAGTAGAAGAAAAAACAACGTGCCGATGGTGGGGACCGAACCCACGACCCCCGAATGTCGCGTCCGGTGCTCTTCCAACTGAGCTACATCGGCCGCTGTCCCCCCTGCTACTTGCTTGGGTATTTATGTATCTGTATACGAACCTTGAGGGTGTTCACCAGCGCCACCCTCAGCCATAGCGGCGGACGTAGAACGTCCTTTGTTACCGTCAGCGTCACGTAGAACGTGATCAAGAGCGAGGGCGAAAGCTGTGCTTGAACCCTCTTACGCTACCTATGGCTTCAAGACTGCCAGAACCGAGACCCCCGTAAGCTACAAGCAGATAAATCAATGGAAAATGAGGGTGCTCGTTATCATACATGTAGGAAAGAAGCCAACAGTCGGCGAGGCCAAGGAAAGCATTGGGGATTGTATTTTATGTCTTTTTTTTTCTTTTTTTTAATTTTTACTTCGTTAATCACAGAAATTAGTAATGTAATATGTTTAGGGGAAATATAATTAAATACAAAGTAGAAGAAAAAACAACGTGCCGATGGTGGGGACTGAACCCACGACCTCCGAATATCGCGTCCGGTGCTCTTCCAACTGAGCTACATCGGCCGCTGTCCCCCCTGCTACTTGCTTGGGTATTTATGTATCTGTATACGAACCTTGAGAGTGTTCACCAGCGCCACCCTCAGCCATAGCGGCGGACGTAGAACGTCCTTTGTTACCGTCAGCGTCACGTAGAACGTGATCAAGAGCGAGGGCGAAAGCTGTGCTTGAACCCTCTTACGCTACCAATGGCTTCAAGACTGCCAGAACCGAGACCCCCGTAAGCTACAAGCAGATAAATCAATGGAAAATGAGGGTGCTCGTTATCATACATGTAGGAAAGAAGCCAACAGTCGGCGAGGCCAAGGAAAGCATTGGGGATTGTATTTTATGTCTTTTTTTTCTTTTTTTTTAATTTTTACTTCGTTAATCACAGAAATTAGTAATGTAATATGTTTAGGGGAAAGACAATTAAATACAAAGTAGAAGAAAAAACAACGTGCCGATGGTGGGGACCGAACCCACGACCTCCGAATATCGCGTCCGGTGCTCTTCCAACTGAGCTACATCGGCCGCTGTCCCCCCTGCTACTTGCTTGGGTATTTATGTATCTGTATACGAACCTTGAGGGTGTTCACCAGCGCCACACTCAGCCATAGCGGCGGACGTAGAACGTCCTTTGTTACCGTCAGCGTCACGTAGAACGTGATCAAGAGCGAGGGCGAAAGCTGTGCTTGAACCCTCTTACGCTACCAATGGCTTCAAGACTGCCAGAACCGAGACCCCCGTAAGCTACAAGCAGATAAATCAATGGAAAATGAGGGTGCTCGTTATCATACATGTAGGAAAGAAGCCAACAGTCGGCGAGGCCAAGGAAAGCATTGGGGATTGTATTTTATGTCTTTTTTTTCTTTTTTTTTTAATTTTTACTTCGTTAATCACAGAAATTAGTAATGTAATATGTTTAGGGGAAAGACAATTAAATACAAAGTAGAAGAAAAAACAACGTGCCGATGGTGGGGACCGAACCCACGACCTCCGAATATCGCGTCCGGTGCTCTTCCAACTGAGCTACATCGGCCGCTGTCCCCCCTGCTACTTGCTTGGGTATTTATGTATCTGTATACGAACCTTGAGGGTGTTCACCAGCGCCACACTCAGCCATAGCGGCGGACGTAGAACGTCCTTTGTTACCGTCAGCGTCACGTAGAACGTGATCAAGAGCGAGGGCGAAAGCTGTGCTTGAACCCCCTTACGCTACCTATGGCTTCAAGACTGCCAGAACCGAGACCCCCGTAAGCTACAAGCAGATAAATCAATGGAAAATGAGGGTGCTCGTTATCATACATGTAGGAAAGAAGCCAACAGTCGGCGAGGCCAAGGAAAGCATTGGGGATTGTATTTTATGTCTTTTTTTTTCTTTTTTTTAATTTTTACTTCGTTATTCACAGAAATTAGTAATGTAATATGTTTAGGGGAAAGATAATTAAATACAAAGTAGAAGAAAAAACAACGTGCCGATGGTGGGGACCGAACCCACGACCTCCGAATATCGCGTCCGGTGCTCTTCCAACTGAGCTACATCGGCCGCTGTCCCCCCTGCTACTTGCTTGGGTATTTATGTATCTGTATACGAACCTTGAGGGTGTTCACCAGCGCCACCCTCAGCCATAGCGGCGGACGTAGAACGTCCTTTGTTACCGTCAGCGTCACGTAGAACGTGATCAAGAGCGAGGGCGAAAGCTGTGCTTGAACCCTCTTACGCTACCTATGGCTTCAAGACTGCCAGAACCGAGACCCCCGTAAGCTACAAGCAGATAAATCAATGGAAAATGAGGGTGCTCGTTATCATACATGTAGGAAAGAAGCAAACAGTCGGCGAGGCCAAGGAAAGCATTGGGGATTGTATTTTATGTCTTTTTTTTTTCTTTTTTTAAATTTTTACTTCGTTAATCACAGAAATTAGTAATGTAATATGTTTAGGGGAGAGATAATTAAATACAAAGTAGAAGAAAAAACAACGTGCCGATGGTGGGGACCGAACCCACGACCCCCGAATGTCGCGTCCGGTGCTCTTCCAACTGAGCTACATCGGCCGCTGTCCCCCCTGCTACTTGCTTGGGTATTTATGTATCTGTATACGAACCTTGAGGGTGTTCACCAGCGCCACCCTCAGCCATAGCGGCGGACGTAGAACGTCCTTTGTTACCGTCAGCGTCACGTAGAACGTGATCAAGAGCGAGGGCGAAAGCTGTGCTTGAACCCTCTTACGCTACCTATGGCTTCAAGACTGCCAGAACCGAGACCCCCGTAAGCTACAAGCAGATAAATCAATGGAAAATGAGGGTGCTCGTTATCATACATGTAGGAAAGAAGCCAACAGTCGGCGAGGCCAAGGAAAGCATTGGGGATTGTATTTTATGTCTTTTTTTTTCTTTTTTTTAATTTTTACTTCGTTAATCACAGAAATTAGTAATGTAATATGTTTAGGGGAAATATAATTAAATACAAAGTAGAAGAAAAAACAACGTGCCGATGGTGGGGACTGAACCCACGACCTCCGAATATCGCGTCCGGTGCTCTTCCAACTGAGCTACATCGGCCGCTGTCCCCCCTGCTACTTGCTTGGGTATTTATGTATCTGTATACGAACCTTGAGAGTGTTCACCAGCGCCACCCTCAGCCATAGCGGCGGACGTAGAACGTCCTTTGTTACCGTCAGCGTCACGTAGAACGTGATCAAGAGCGAGGGCGAAAGCTGTGCTTGAACCCTCTTACGCTACCAATGGCTTCAAGACTGCCAGAACCGAGACCCCCGTAAGCTACAAGCAGATAAATCAATGGAAAATGAGGGTGCTCGTTATCATACATGTAGGAAAGAAGCCAACAGTCGGCGAGGCCAAGGAAAGCATTGGGGATTGTATTTTATGTCTTTTTTTTCTTTTTTTTTAATTTTTACTTCGTTAATCACAGAAATTAGTAATGTAATATGTTTAGGGGAAAGACAATTAAATACAAAGTAGAAGAAAAAACAACGTGCCGATGGTGGGGACCGAACCCACGACCTCCGAATATCGCGTCCGGTGCTCTTCCAACTGAGCTACATCGGCCGCTGTCCCCCCTGCTACTTGCTTGGGTATTTATGTATCTGTATACGAACCTTGAGGGTGTTCACCAGCGCCACACTCAGCCATAGCGGCGGACGTAGAACGTCCTTTGTTACCGTCAGCGTCACGTAGAACGTGATCAAGAGCGAGGGCGAAAGCTGTGCTTGAACCCTCTTACGCTACCAATGGCTTCAAGACTGCCAGAACCGAGACCCCCGTAAGCTACAAGCAGATAAATCAATGGAAAATGAGGGTGCTCGTTATCATACATGTAGGAAAGAAGCCAACAGTCGGCGAGGCCAAGGAAAGCATTGGGGATTGTATTTTATGTCTTTTTTTTCTTTTTTTTTAATTTTTACTTCGTTAATCACAGAAATTAGTAATGTAATATGTTTAGGGGAAAGACAATTAAATACAAAGTAGAAGAAAAAACAACGTGCCGATGGTGGGGACCGAACCCACGACCTCCGAATATCGCGTCCGGTGCTCTTCCAACTGAGCTACATCGGCCGCTGTCCCCCCTGCTACTTGCTTGGGTATTTATGTATCTGTATACGAACCTTGAGGGTGTTCACCAGCGCCACACTCAGCCATAGCGGCGGACGTAGAACGTCCTTTGTTACCGTCAGCGTCACGTAGAACGTGATCAAGAGCGAGGGCGAAAGCTGTGCTTGAACCCTCTTACGCTACCTATGGCTTCAAGACTGCCAGAACCGAGACCCCCGTAAGCTACAAGCAGATAAATCAATGGAAAATGAGGGTGCTCGTTATCATACATGTAGGAAAGAAGCCAACAGTCGGCGAGGCCAAGGAAAGCATTGGGGATTGTATTTTATGTCTTTTTTTTTTCTTTTTTTTTAATTTTTACTTCGTTAATCACAGAAATTAGTAATGTAATATGTTTAGGGGAAAGATAATTAAATACAAAGTAGAAGAAAAAACAACGTGCCGATGGTGGGGACCGAACCCACGACCTCCGAATATCGCGTCCGGTGCTCTTCCAACTGAGCTACATCGGCCGCTGTCCCCCCTGCTACTTGCTTGGGTATTTATGTATCTGTATACGAACCTTGAGGGTGTTCACCAGCGCCACCCTCAGCCATAGCGGCGGACGTAGAACGTCCTTTGTTACCGTCAGCGTCACGTAGAACGTGATCAAGAGCGAGGGCGAAAGCTGTGCTTGAACCCTCTTACGCTCCTTATGGCTTCAAGACTGCCAGAACCGAGACCCCCGTAAGCTACAAGCAGATAAATCAATGGAAAATGAGGGTGCTCGTTATCATACATGTAGGAAAGAAGCCAACAGTCGGCGAGGCCAAGGAAAGCATTGGGGATTGTATTTTATGTCTTTTTTTTCTTTTTTTTTTAATTTTTACTTCGTTAATCACAGAAATTAGTAATGTAATATGTTTAGGGGAAAGATAATTAAATACAAAGTAGAAGAAAAAACAACGTGCCGATGGTGGGGACCGAACCCACGACCTCCGAATATCGCGTCCGGTGCTCTTCCAACTGAGCTACATCGGCCGCTGTCCCCCCTGCTACTTGCTTGGGTATTTATGTATCTGTATACGAACCTTGAGGGTGTTCACCAGCGCCACCCTCAGCCATAGCGGCCGACGTAGAACGTCCTTTGTTACCGTCAGCGTCACGTAGAACGTGATCAAGAGCGAGGGCGAAAGCTGTGCTTGAACCCTCTTACGCTACCTATGGCTTCAAGACTGCCAGAACCGAGACCCCCGTAAGCTACAAGCAGATAAATCAATGGAAAATGAGAGTGCTCGTTATCATACATGTAGGAAAGAAGCAAACAGTAGGCGAGGCCAAGGAAAGCATCGGGGATTGTATTTTGTCTTTTGTTTCTTTTTTTTTTTAATTTTTACTTCGTTAATCACAGAAATTAGTAATGTAATATGTTTAGCGGAAAGATAATTAAATACAAAGTAGAAGAAAAAACAACGTGCCGATGGTGGGGACCGAACCCACGACCCCCGAATATCGCGTCCAGTGCTCTTCCACCTGAGCTACATCGGCCGCTGTCCCCCCTGCTACTTGCTTGGGTATTTATGTATTTGTATACGAACCTTGAGGGTGTTCACCAGCGCCACCCTCAGCCATAGCGGCGGACGTAGAACGTCCTTTGTTACCGTCAGCGTCACGTAGAACGCGATCAAGAGCGAGGGCGAAAGCTGTGCTTGAACCCTCTTACGCTACCTATGGCTTCAAGACTGCCAGAACCGAGACCCCCGTAAGCTACAAGCAGATAAATCAATGGAAAATGAGGGTGCTCGTTATCATACATGTAGGAAAGAAGCCAACAGTCGGCGAGGCCAAGGAAAGCATTGGGGATTGTATTTTATGTCTTTTTTTTCTTTTTTTTTAATTTTTACTTCGTTAATCACAGAAATTAGTAATGTAATATGTTTAGGGGAAAGACAATTAAATACAAAGTAGAAGAAAAAACAACGTGCCGATGGTGGGGACCGAACCCACGACCTCCGAATATCGCGTCCGGTGCTCTTCCAACTGAGCTACATCGGCCGCTGTCCCCCCTGCTACTTGCTTGGGTATTTATGTATCTGTATACGAACCTTGAGGGTGTTCACCAGCGCCACACTCAGCCATAGCGGCGGACGTAGAACGTCCTTTGTTACCGTCAGCGTCACGTAGAACGTGATCAAGAGCGAGGGCGAAAGCTGTGCTTGAACCCTCTTACGCTACCTATGGCTTCAAGACTGCCAGAACCGAGACCCCCGTAAGCTACAAGCAGATAAATCAATGGAAAATGAGGGTGCTCGTTATCATACATGTAGGAAAGAAGCCAACAGTCGGCGAGGCCAAGGAAAGCATTGGGGATTGTATTTTATGTCTTTTTTTTTTCTTTTTTTTTAATTTTTACTTCGTTAATCACAGAAATTAGTAATGTAATATGTTTAGGGGAAAGATAATTAAATACAAAGTAGAAGAAAAAACAACGTGCCGATGGTGGGGACCGAACCCACGACCTCCGAATATCGCGTCCGGTGCTCTTCCAACTGAGCTACATCGGCCGCTGTCCCCCCTGCTACTTGCTTGGGTATTTATGTATCTGTATACGAACCTTGAGGGTGTTCACCAGCGCCACCCTCAGCCATAGCGGCGGACGTAGAACGTCCTTTGTTACCGTCAGCGTCACGTAGAACGTGATCAAGAGCGAGGGCGAAAGCTGTGCTTGAACCCTCTTACGCTCCTTATGGCTTCAAGACTGCCAGAACCGAGACCCCCGTAAGCTACAAGCAGATAAATCAATGGAAAATGAGGGTGCTCGTTATCATACATGTAGGAAAGAAGCCAACAGTCGGCGAGGCCAAGGAAAGCATTGGGGATTGTATTTTATGTCTTTTTTTTCTTTTTTTTTTAATTTTTACTTCGTTAATCACAGAAATTAGTAATGTAATATGTTTAGGGGAAAGATAATTAAATACAAAGTAGAAGAAAAAACAACGTGCCGATGGTGGGGACCGAACCCACGACCTCCGAATATCGCGTCCGGTGCTCTTCCAACTGAGCTACATCGGCCGCTGTCCCCCCTGCTACTTGCTTGGGTATTTATGTATCTGTATACGAACCTTGAGGGTGTTCACCAGCGCCACCCTCAGCCATAGCGGCCGACGTAGAACGTCCTTTGTTACCGTCAGCGTCACGTAGAACGTGATCAAGAGCGAGGGCGAAAGCTGTGCTTGAACCCTCTTACGCTACCTATGGCTTCAAGACTGCCAGAACCGAGACCCCCGTAAGCTACAAGCAGATAAATCAATGGAAAATGAGAGTGCTCGTTATCATACATGTAGGAAAGAAGCAAACAGTAGGCGAGGCCAAGGAAAGCATCGGGGATTGTATTTTGTCTTTTGTTTCTTTTTTTTTTTAATTTTTACTTCGTTAATCACAGAAATTAGTAATGTAATATGTTTAGCGGAAAGATAATTAAATACAAAGTAGAAGAAAAAACAACGTGCCGATGGTGGGGACCGAACCCACGACCCCCGAATATCGCGTCCAGTGCTCTTCCACCTGAGCTACATCGGCCGCTGTCCCCCCTGCTACTTGCTTGGGTATTTATGTATTTGTATACGAACCTTGAGGGTGTTCACCAGCGCCACCCTCAGCCATAGCGGCGGACGTAGAACGTCCTTTGTTACCGTCAGCGTCACGTAGAACGCGATCAAGAGCGAGGGCGAAAGCTGTGCTTGAACCCTCTTACGCTACCTATGGCTTCAAGACTGCCAGAACCGAGACCCCCGTAAGCTACAAGCAGATAAATCAATGGAAAATGAGGGTGCTCGTTATCATACATGTAGGAAAGAAGCCAACAGTCGGCGAGGCCAAGGAAAGCATTGGGGATTGTATTTTATGTCTTTTTTTTTCTTTTTTTTTAATTTTTACTTCGTTAATCACAGAAATTAGTAATGTAATATGTTTAGGGGAAAGATAATTAAATACAAAGTAGAAGAAAAAACAACGTGCCGATGGTGGGGACCGAACCCACGACCTCCGAATATCGCGTCCGGTGCTCTTCCAACTGAGCTACATCGGCCGCTGTCCCCCCTGCTACTTGCTTGGGTATTTATGTATCTGTATACGAACCTTGAGGGTGTTCACCAGCGCCACCCTCAGCCATAGCGGCGGACGTAGAACGTCATTTGTTACCGTCAGCGTCACGTAGAACGTGATCAAGAGCGAGGGCGAAAGCTGTGCTTGAACCCTCTTACGCTACTTATGGCTTCAAGACTGCCAGAACCGAGACCCCCGTAAGCTACAAGCAGATAAATCAATGGAAAATGAGGGTGCTCGTTATCATACATGTAGGAAAGAAGCCAACAGTCGGCGAGGCCAAGGAAAGCATTGGGGATTGTATTTTATGTCTTTTTTTTTCTTTTTTTTTAATTTTTACTTCGTTAATCACAGAAATTAGTAATGTAATATGTTTAGGGGAAAGATAATTAAATACAAAGTAGAAGAAAAAACAACGTGCCGATGGTGGGGACCGAACCCACGACCTCCGAATATCGCGTCCGGTGCTCTTCCAACTGAGCTACATCGGCCGCTGTCCCCTCTGCTACTTGCTTGGATATTTATGTATCTGGATACGAACCTTGAGGGTGTTCACGAGCGCCACCCTCAGCCATAGCGGCGGACGTAGAACGTCCTTTGTTACCGTCAGCGTCACGTAGAACGTGATCAAGAGCGAGGGCGAAAGCTGTGCTTGAACCCTCTTACGCTACCTATGGCTTCAAGACTGCCAGAACCGAGACCCCCGTAAGCTACAAGCAGATAAATCAATGGAAAATGAGGGTGCCCGTTATCATACATGTAGGAAAGAAGCCAACAGTCGGCGAGGCCAAGGAAAGCATTGGGGATTGTATTTTATGTCTTTTTTTTTCTTTTTTTTTAATTTTTACTTCGTTAATCACAGAAATTAGTAATGTAATATGTTTAGGGGAAATATAATTAAATACAAAGTAGAAGAAAAAACAACGTGCCGATGGTGGGGACTGAACCCACGACCTCCGAATATCGCGTCCGGTGCTCTTCCAACTGAGCTACATCGGCCGCTGTCCCCCCTGCTACTTGCTTGGGTATTTATGTATCTGTATACGAACCTTGAGAGTGTTCACCAGCGCCACCCTCAGCCATAGCGGCGGACGTAGAACGTCCTTTGTTACCGTCAGCGTCACGTAGAACGTGATCAAGAGCGAGGGCGAAAGCTGTGCTTGAACCCTCTTACGCTACCAATGGCTTCAAGACTGCCAGAACCGAGACCCCCGTAAGCTACAAGCAGATAAATCAATGGAAAATGAGGGTGCTCGTTATCATACATGTAGGAAAGAAGCCAACAGTCGGCGAGGCCAAGGAAAGCATTGGGGATTGTATTTTATGTCTTTTTTTTCTTTTTTTTTAATTTTTACTTCGTTAATCACAGAAATTAGTAATGTAATATGTTTAGGGGAAAGACAATTAAATACAAAGTAGAAGAAAAAACAACGTGCCGATGGTGGGGACCGAACCCACGACCTCCGAATATCGCGTCCGGTGCTCTTCCAACTGAGCTACATCGGCCGCTGTCCCCCCTGCTACTTGCTTGGGTATTTATGTATCTGTATACGAACCTTGAGGGTGTTCACCAGCGCCACACTCAGCCATAGCGGCGGACGTAGAACGTCCTTTGTTACCGTCAGCGTCACGTAGAACGTGATCAAGAGCGAGGGCGAAAGCTGTGCTTGAACCCTCTTACGCTACCTATGGCTTCAAGACTGCCAGAACCGAGACCCCCGTAAGCTACAAGCAGATAAATCAATGGAAAATGAGGGTGCTCGTTATCATACATGTAGGAAAGAAGCCAACAGTCGGCGAGGCCAAGGAAAGCATTGGGGATTGTATTTTATGTCTTTTTTTTTCTTTTTTTTTAATTTTTACTTCGTTAATCACAGAAATTAGTAATGTAATATGTTTAGGGGAAAGATAATTAAATACAAAGTAGAAGAAAAAACAACGTGCCGATGGTGGGGACCGAACCCACGACCTCCGAATATCGCGTCCGGTGCTCTTCCAACTGAGCTACATCGGCCGCTGTCCCCCCTGCTACTTGCTTGGGTATTTATGTATCTGTATACGAACCTTGAGGGTGTTCACCAGCGCCACCCTCAGCCATAGCGGCGGACGTAGAACGTCCTTTGTTACCGTCAGCGTCACGTAGAACGTGATCAAGAGCGAGGGCGAAAGCTGTGCTTGAACCCTCTTACGCTACTTATGGCTTCAAGACTGCCAGAACCGAGACCCCCGTAAGCTACAAGCAGATAAATCAATGGAAAATGAGGGTGCTCGTTATCATACATGTAGGAAAGAAGCCAACAGTCGGCGAGGCCAAGGAAAGCATTGGGGATTGTATTTTATGTCTTTTTTTTTCTTTTTTTTAATTTTTACTTCGTTAATCACAGAAATTAGTAATGTAATATGTTTAGCGGAAAGATAATTAAATACAAAGTAGAAGAAAAAACAACGTGCCGATGGTGGGGACCGAACCCACGACCTCCGAATATCGCGTCCGGTGCTCTTCCAACTGAGCTACATCGGCCGCTGTCCCCCCTGCTACTTGCTCGGGTATTTATGTATCTGTATACGAACCTTGAGGGTGTTCACCAGCGCCACCCTCAGCCATAGCGGCGGACGTAGAACGTCCTTTGTTACCGTCAGCGTCACGTAGAACGTGATCAAGAGCGAGGGCGAAAGCTGTGCTTGAACCCTCTTACGCTACCTATGGCTTCAAGACTGCCAGAACCGAGACCCCCGTAAGCTACAAGCAGATAAATCAATGGAAAATGAGGGTGCTCGTTATCATACATGTAGGAAAGAAGCCAACAGTCGGCGAGGCCAAGGAAAGCATTGGGGATTGTATTTTATGTCTTTTTTTTCTTTTTTTTTAATTTTTACTTCGTTAATCACAGAAATTAGTAATGTAATATGTTTAGGGGAAAGATAATTAAATACAAAGTAGAAGAAAAAACAACGTGCCGATGGTGGGGACCGAACCCACGACCTCCGAATATCGCGTCCGGTGCTCTTCCAACTGAGCTACATCGGCCGCTGTCCCCCCTGCTACTTGCTTGGGTATTTATGTATCTGTATACGAACCTTGAGGGTGTTCACCAGCGCCACCCTCAGCCATAGCGGCCGACGTAGAACGTCCTTTGTTACCGTCAGCGTCACGTAGAACGTGATCAAGAGCGAGGGCGAAAGCTGTGCTTGAACCCTCTTACGCTACCTATGGCTTCAAGACTGCCAGAACCGAGACCCCCGTAAGCTACAAGCAGATAAATCAATGGAAAATGAGAGTGCTCGTTATCATACATGTAGGAAAGAATCCAACAGTCGGCGAGGCCAAGGAAAGCATTGGGGATTGTATTTTATGTCTTTTTTTTCTTTTTTTTTTAATTTTTACTTCGTTAATCACAGAAATTAGTAATGTAATATGTTTAGGGGAAATATAAATAAATACAAAGTAGAAGAAAAAACAACATGCCGATGGTGGGGACCGAACCCACGACCTCCGAATATCGCGTCCGGTGCTCTTCCAACTGAGCTACATCGGCCGCTGTCCCCCCTGCTACTTGCTTGGGTATTTATGTATCTGGATACGAACCTTGAGGGTGTTCACCAGCGCCACCCTCAGCCATAGCGGCGGACGTAGAACGTCCTTTGTTACCGTCAGCGTCACGTAGAACGTGATCAAGAGCGAGGGCGAAAGCTGTGCTTGAACCCTCTTACGCTACCTATGGCTTCAAGACTGCCAGAACCGAGACCCCCGTAAGCTACAAGCAGATAAATCAATGGAAAATGAGGGTGCCCGTTATCATACATGTAGGAAAGAAGCCAACAGTCGTCGAGGCCAAGGAAAGCATTGGGGATTGTATTTTATGTCTTTTTTTTCTTTTTTTTTAATTTTTACTTCGTTAATCACAGAAATTAGTAATGTAATATGTTTAGGGGAAAGATAATTAAATACAAAGTAGAAGAAAAAACAACGTGCCGATGGTGGGGACCGAACCCACGACCTCCGAATATCGCGTCCGGTGCTCTTCCAACTGAGCTACATCGGCCGCTGTCCCCCCTGCTACTTGCTTGGGTATTTATGTATCTGTATACGAACCTTGAGGGTGTTCACCAGCGCCACCCTCAGCCATAGCGGCGGACGTAGAACGTCCTTTGTTACCGTCAGCGTCACGTAGAACGTGATCAAGAGCGAGGGCGAAAGCTGTGCTTGAACCCTCTTACGCTACCTATGGCTTCAAGACTGCCAGAACCGAGACCCCCGTAAGCTACAAGCAGATAAATCAATGGAAAATGAGGGTGTTCGTTATCATACATGTAGGAAAGAAGCAAACAGTAGGCGAGGCCAAGGAAAGCATCGGGGATTGTATTTTGTCTTTTGTTTCTTTTTTTTTTAATTTTTACTTCGTTAATCACAGAAATTAGTAATGTAATATGTTTAGCGGAAAGATAATTAAATACAAAGTAGAAGAAAAAACAACGTGCCGATGGTGGGGACCGAACCCACGACCCCCGAATATCGCGTCCAGTGCTCTTCCACCTGAGCTACATCGGCCGCTGTCCCCCCTGCTACTTGCTTGGGTATTTATGTATTTGTATACGAACCTTGAGGGTGTTCACCAGCGCCACCCTCAGCCATAGCGGCGGACGTAGAACGTCCTTTGTTACCGTCAGCGTCACGTAGAACGTGATCAAGAGCGAGGGCGAAAGCTGTGCTTGAACCCTCTTACGCTACCTATGGCTTCAAGACTGCCAGAACCGAGACCCCCGTAAGCTACAAGCAGATAAATCAATGGAAAATGAGGGTGCTCGTTATCATACATGTAGGAAAGAAGCCAACAGTCGGCGAGGCCAAGGAAAGCATTGGGGATTGTATTTTATGTCTTTTTTTTTCTTTTTTTTTAATTTTTACTTCGTTAATCACAGAAATTAGTAATGTAATATGTTTAGGGGAAAGATAATTAAATACAAAGTAGAAGAAAAAACAACGTGCCGATGGTGGGGACCGAACCCACGACCTCCGAATATCGCGTCCGGTGCTCTTCCAACTGAGCTACATCGGCCGCTGTCCCCCCTGCTACTTGCTTGGGTATTTATGTATCTGTATACGAACCTTGAGGGTGTTCACCAGCGCCACCCTCAGCCATAGCGGCGGACGTAGAACGTCATTTGTTACCGTCAGCGTCACGTAGAACGTGATCAAGAGCGAGGGCGAAAGCTGTGCTTGAACCCTCTTACGCTACTTATGGCTTCAAGACTGCCAGAACCGAGACCCCCGTAAGCTACAAGCAGATAAATCAATGGAAAATGAGGGTGCTCGTTATCATACATGTAGGAAAGAAGCCAACAGTCGGCGAGGCCAAGGAAAGCATTGGGGATTGTATTTTATGTCTTTTTTTTTCTTTTTTTTAATTTTTACTTCGTTAATCACAGAAATTAGTAATGTAATATGTTTAGGCGAAAGATAATTAAATACAAAGTAGAAGAAAAAACAACGTGCCGATGGTGGGGACCGAACCCACGACCTCCGAATATCGCGTCCGGTGCTCTTCCAACTGAGCTACATCGGCCGCTGTCCCCTCTGCTACTTGCTTGGATATTTATGTATCTGGATACGAACCTTGAGGGTGTTCACCAGCGCCACCCTCAGCCATAGCGGCGGACGTAGAACGTCCTTTGTTACCGTCAGCGTCACGTAGAACGTGATCAAGAGCGAGGGCGAAAGCTGTGCTTGAACC
Organism: Amblyomma maculatum; assembly: GCF_055883805.1. NCBI lineage: Eukaryota > Metazoa > Arthropoda > Arachnida > Ixodida > Ixodidae > Amblyomma > Amblyomma maculatum. The sequence continues at coordinate 117,639 of NW_028146811.1, forward strand.
CTCTTACGCTACCTATGGCTTCAAGACTGCCAGAACCGAGTCCCCCGTAAGCTACAAGCAGATAAATCAATGGAAAATGAGGGTGCCCGTTATCATACATGTAGGAAAGAAGCCAACAGTCGGCGAGGCCAAGGAAAGCATTGGGGATTGTGTTTTATGTCTTTTTTTTTTCTTTTTTTTAATTTTTACTTCGTTAATCACAGAAATTAGTAATGTAATATGTTTAGGGGAAAGATAATTAAATACAAAGTAGAAGAAAAAACAACGTGCCGATGGTGGGGACCGAACCCACGACCTCCGAATATCGCGTCCGGTGCTCTTCCAACTGAGCTACATCGGCCGCTGTCCCCCCTGCTACTTGCTTGGGTATTTATGTATCTGTATACGAACCTTGAGGGTGTTCACCAGCGCCACCCTCAGCCATAGCGGCGGACGTAGAACGTCCTTTGTTACCGTCAGCGTCACGTAGAACGTGATCAAGAGCGAGGGCGAAAGCTGTGCTTGAACCCTCTTACGCTACCTATGGCTTCAAGACTGCCAGAACCGAGACCCCCGTAAGCTACAAGCAGATAAATCAATGGAAAATGAGGGTGCTCGTTATCATACATGTAGGAAAGAAGCCAACAGTCGGCGAGGCCAAGGAAAGCATTGGGGATTGTATTTTATGTCTTTTTTTTTTCTTTTTTTTAATTTTTACTTCGTTAATCACAGAAATTAGTAATGTAATATGTTTAGGGGAAAGATAATTAAATACAAAGTAGAAGAAAAAACAACGTGCCGATGGTGGGGACCGAACCCACGACCTCCATATATCGCGTCCGGTGCTCTTCCAACTGAGCTACATCGGCCGCTGTCCCCCCTGCTACTTGCTTGGGTATTTATGTATCTGGATACGAACCTTGAGGGTGTTCACCAGCGCCACCCTCAGCCATAGCGGCGGACGTAGAACGTCCTTTGTTACCGTCAGCGTCACGTAGAACGTGATCAAGAGCGAGGGCGAAAGCTGTGCTTGAACCCTCTTACGCTACCTATGGCTTCAAGACTGCCAGAACCGAGACCCCCGTAAGCTACAAGCAGATAAATCAATGGAAAATGAGGGTGCCCGTTATCATACATGTAGGAAAGAAGCCAACAGTCGGCGAGGCCAAGGAAAGCATTGGGGATTGTATTTTATATCTTTTTTTTTTCTTTTTTTAATTTTTACTTCGTTAATCACAGAAATTAGTAATGTAATATGTTTAGGGGAAAGATAATTAAATACAAAGTAGAAGAAAAAACAACGTGCCGATGGTGGGGACCGAACCCACGACCTCCGAATATCGCGTCCGGTGCTCTTCCAACTGAGCTACATCGGCCGCTGTCCCCCCTGCTACTTGCTTGGGTATTTATGTATCTGTATACGAACCTTGAGGGTGTTCACCAGCGCCACCCTCAGCCATAGCGGCGGACGTAGAACGTCCTTTGTTACCGTCAGCGTCACGTAGAACGTGATCAAGAGCGAGGGCGAAAGCTGTGCTTGAACCCTCTTACGCTACCTATGGCTTCAAGACTGCCAGAACCGAGACCCCCGTAAGCTACAAGCAGATAAATCAATGGAAAATGAGGGTGCTCGTTATCATACATGTAGGAAAGAAGCAAACAGTCGGCGAGGCCAAGGAATGCATCGGGGATTGTATTTTGTCTTTTTTTTTCTTTTTTTTTAATTTTTACTTCGTTAATCACAGAAATTAGTAATGTAATATGTTTAGCGGAAAGATAATTAAATACAAAGTAGAAGAAAAAACAACGTGCCGATGGTGGGGACCGAACCCACGACCCCCGAATATCGCGTCCAGTGCTCTTCCACCTGAGCTACATCGGCCGCTGTCCCCCCTGCTACTTGCTTGGGTATTTATGTATTTGTATACGAACCTTGAGGGTGTTCACCAGCGCCACCCTCAGCCATAGCGGCGGACGTAGAACGTCCTTTGTTACCGTCAGCGTCACGTAGAACGTGATCAAGAGCGAGGGCGAAAGCTGTGCTTGAACCCTCTTACGCTACCTATGGCTTCAAGACTGCCAGAACCGAGACCCCCGTAAGCTACAAGCAGATAAATCAATGGAAAATGAGGGTGCTCGTTATCATACATGTAGGAAAGAAGCCAACAGTCGGCGAGGCCAAGGAAAGCATTGGGGATTGTATTTTATGTCTTTTTTTTTTCTTTTTTTTAATTTTTACTTCGTTAATCACAGAAATTAGTAATGTAATATGTTTAGGGGAAAGATAATTAAATACAAAGTAGAAGAAAAAACAACGTGCCGATGGTGGGGACCGAACCCACGACCTCCATATATCGCGTCCGGTGCTCTTCCAACTGAGCTACATCGGCCGCTGTCCCCCCTGCTACTTGCTTGGGTATTTATGTATCTGGATACGAACCTTGAGGGTGTTCACCAGCGCCACCCTCAGCCATAGCGGCGGACGTAGAACGTCCTTTGTTACCGTCAGCGTCACGTAGAACGTGATCAAGAGCGAGGGCGAAAGCTGTGCTTGAACCCTCTTACGCTACCTATGGCTTCAAGACTGCCAGAACCGAGACCCCCGTAAGCTACAAGCAGATAAATCAATGGAAAATGAGGGTGCCCGTTATCATACATGTAGGAAAGAAGCCAACAGTCGGCGAGGCCAAGGAAAGCATTGGGGATTGTATTTTATATCTTTTTTTTTTCTTTTTTTAATTTTTACTTCGTTAATCACAGAAATTAGTAATGTAATATGTTTAGGGGAAAGATAATTAAATACAAAGTAGAAGAAAAAACAACGTGCCGATGGTGGGGACCGAACCCACGACCTCCGAATATCGCGTCCGGTGCTCTTCCAACTGAGCTACATCGGCCGCTGTCCCCCCTGCTACTTGCTTGGGTATTTATGTATCTGTATACGAACCTTGAGGGTGTTCACCAGCGCCACCCTCAGCCATAGCGGCGGACGTAGAACGTCCTTTGTTACCGTCAGCGTCACGTAGAACGTGATCAAGAGCGAGGGCGAAAGCTGTGCTTGAACCCTCTTACGCTACCTATGGCTTCAAGACTGCCAGAACCGAGACCCCCGTAAGCTACAAGCAGATAAATCAATGGAAAATGAGGGTGCTCGTTATCATACATGTAGGAAAGAAGCAAACAGTCGGCGAGGCCAAGGAATGCATCGGGGATTGTATTTTGTCTTTTTTTTTCTTTTTTTTAAATTTTTACTTCGTTAATCACAGAAATTAGTAATGTAATATGTTTAGCGGAAAGATAATTAAATACAAAGTAGAAGAAAAAACAACGTGCCGATGGTGGGGACCGAACCCACGACCCCCGAATATCGCGTCCAGTGCTCTTCCACCTGAGCTACATCGGCCGCTGTCCCCCCTGCTACTTGCTTGGGTATTTATGTATTTGTATACGAACCTTGAGGGTGTTCACCAGCGCCACCCTCAGCCATAGCGGCGGACGTAGAACGTCCTTTGTTACCGTCAGCGTCACGTAGAACGTGATCAAGAGCGAGGGCGAAAGCTGTGCTTGAACCCTCTTACGCTACCTATGGCTTCAAGACTGCCAGAACCGAGACCCCCGTAAGCTACAAGCAGATAAATCAATGGAAAATGAGGGTGCTCGTTATCATACATGTAGGAAAGAAGCCAACAGTCGGCGAGGCCAAGGAAAGCATTGGGGATTGTATTTTATGTCTTTTTTTTAAATTTTTACTTTGTTAATCACAGAAATTAGTAATGTAATATGTTTAGGGGAAAGATAATTAAATACAAAGTAGAAGAAAAAACAACGTGCCGATGGTGGGGACCGAACCCACGACCTCCGAATATCGCGTCCGGTGCTCTTCCAACTGAGCTACATCGGCCGCTGTTCCCCCTGCTACTTGCTTGGGTATTTATGTATCTGTATACGAACCTTGAGGGTGTTCACCAGCGCCACCCTCAGCCATAGCGGCGGACGTAGAACGTCATTTGTTACCGTCAGCGTCACGTAGAACGTGATCAAGAGCGAGGGCGAAAGCTGTGCTTGAACCCTCTTACGCTACTTATGGCTTCAAGACTGCCAGAACCGAGACCCCCGTAAGCTACAAGCAGATAAATCAATGGAAAATGAGGGTGCTCGTTATCATACATGTAGGAAAGAAGCCAACAGTCGGCGAGGCCAAGGAAAGCATTGGGGATTGTATTTTATGTCTTTTTTTTTCTTTTTTTTAATTTTTACTTCGTTAATCACAGAAATTAGTAATGTAATATGTTTAGCGGAAAGATAATTAAATACAAAGTAGAAGAAAAAACAACGTGCCGATGGTGGGGACCGAACCCACGACCTCCGAATATCGCGTCCGGTGCTCTTCCAACTGAGCTACATCGGCCGCTGTCCCCCCTGCTACTTGCTTGGATATTTATGTATCTGGATACGAACCTTGAGGGTGTTCACCAGCGCCACCCTCAGCCATAGCGGCGGACGTAGAACGTCCTTTGTTACCGTCAGCGTCACGTAGAACGTGATCAAGAGCGAGGGCGAAAGCTGTGCTTGAACCCTCTTACGCTACCTATGGCTTCAAGACTGCCAGAACCGAGACCCCCGTAAGCTACAAGCAGATAAATCAATGGAAAATGAGGGTGCTCGTTATCATACATGTAGGAAAGAAGCCAACAGTCGGCAAGGCCAAGGAAAGCATTGGGGATTGTATTTTATGTCTTTTTTTTTCTTTTTTTTAATTTTTACTTCGTTAATCACAGAAATTAGTAATGTAATATGTTTAGGGGAAAGATAATTAAATACAAAGTAGAAGAAAAAACAACGTGCCGATGGTGGGGACCGAACCCACGACCTCCGAATATCGCGTCCGGTGCTCTTCCAACTGAGCTACATCGGCCGCTGTCCCCACTGCTACTTGCTTGGGTATTTATGAATCTGTATACGAACCTTGAGGGTGTTCACCAGCGCCACCCTCAGCCATAGCGGCGGACGTAGAACGTCCTTTGTTACCGTCAGCGTCACGTAGAACGTGATCAAGAGCGAGGGCGAAAGCTGTGCTTGAACCCTCTTATGCTACCTATGGCTTCAAGACTGCCAGAACCGAGACCCCCGTAAGCTACAAGCAGATAAATCAATGGAAAATGAGTGTGCTCGTTATCATACATGTAGGAAAGAAGCCAACAGTCGGCGAGGCCAAGGAAAGCATTGGGGATTGTATTTTATGTCTTTTTTTTTCTTTTTTTAATTTTTACTTCGTTAATCACAGAAATTAGTAATGTAATATGTTTAGGGGAAAGATAATTAAATACAAAGTAGAAGAAAAAACAACGTGCCGATGGTGGGGACCGAACCCACGACCTCCATATATCGCGTCCGGTGCTCTTCCAACTGAGCTACATCGGCCGCTGTCCCCCCTGCTACTTGTTTGGGTATTTATGTATCTGTATACGAACCTTGAGGGTGTTCACCAGCGCCACCCTCAGCCATAGCGGCGGACGTAGAACGTCCTTTGTTACCGTCAGCGTCACGTAGAACGTGATCAAGAGCGAGGGCGAAAGCTGTGCTTGAACCCTCTTACGCTACCTATGGCTTCAAGACTGCCACAACCGAGACCCCCGTAAGGTACAAGCAGATAAATCAATGGAAAATGAGGGTGCTCGTTATCATACATGTAGGAAAGAAGCCAACAGTCGGCGAGGCCAAGGAAAGCATTGGGGATTGTATTTTATGTCTTTTTTTCTTTTTTTTTTTTAATTTTTACTTCGTTAATCACAGAAATTAGTAATGTAATATGTTTAGGGGAAAGATAATTAAATACAAAGTAGAAGAAAAAACAACGTGCCGATGGTGGGGACCAAACCCACGACCTCCGAATATCGCGTCCGGTGCTCTTCCAACTGAGCTACATCGGCCGCTGTCCCCCCTGCTACTTGCTTGGGTATTTATGTATCTGCATACGAACCTTGAGGGTGTTCACCAGCGGAAGAGCAGTTGGAAGAGCACCGGACGCGATATTCGGAGGTCGTGGGTTCGGTCCCCACCATCGGCACGTTGTTTTTTCTTCTACTTTGTATTTAATTATCTTTCCCCTAAACATATTACATTACTAATCTCTGTGATTAACGAAGTAAAAATTAAAAAAAAGAAAAAAAGACATAAAATACAATCCCTAATGCTTTCCTTGGCCTCGCCGACTGTTGGCTTCTTTCCTACATGTATGATAACGAGCACCCTCATTTTCCATTGATTTATCTGCTTGTAGCTTACGGGGGTCTCGGTTCTGGCAGTCTTGAAGCCATAGGTAGCGTACGAGGGTTCAAGCACAGCTTTCGCCCTCGCTCTTGATCACGTTCTACGTGACGCTGACGGTAACAAAGGACGTTCTACGTCCGCCGCTATGGCTGAGCGTGGCGCTGGTGAACACCCTCAAGGTTCGTATACAGATACATAAATACCCAAGCAAGTAGCAGGGGGGACAGCGGCCGATGTAGCTCAGTTGGAAGAGCACCGGACGCGATATTCGGAGGTCGTTGGTTCGGTCCCCACCATCGGCACGTTGTTTTTTCTTCTACTTTGTATTTAATTATCTTTCCCCTAAACATATTACATTACTAATTTCTGTGATTAACGAAGTAAAAATTAAAAAAAAAGAAAAAAAAGACATAAAATACAATCCCCAATGCTTTCCTTGGCCTCGCCTACTGTTGGCTTCTTTCCTACATGTATGATAACGAGCACCCTCATTTTCCATTGATTTATCTGCTTGTAGCTTACGGGGTCTCGGTTCTGGCAGTCTTGAAGCCATAGGTAGCGTAAGAGGGTTCAAGCACAGCTTTCGCCCTCGCTCTTGATCACGTTCTACGTGACGCTGACGGTAACAAAGGACGTTCTACGTCCGCCGCTATGGCTGAGGGTGGCGCTGGTGAACACCCTCAAGGTTCGTATACAGATACATAAATACCCAAGCAAGTAGCAGGGGGGACAGCGGCCGATGTAGCTCAGTTGGAAGAGCACCGGACGCGATATTCGGAGGTCGTGGGTTCGGTCCCCACCATCGGCACGTTGTTTTTTCTTCTACTTTGTATTTAATTATCTTTCCCCTAAACATATTACATTACTAATTTCTGTGATTAACGAAGTAAAAATTAAAAAAACAGAAAAAAAAGACAAAATACAATCCCCAATGCTTTCCTTGGCCTCGCCGACTGTTGGCTTCTTTCCTACATGTATGATAACGAGCACCCTCATTTTCCATTGATTTATCTGCTTGTAGCTTACGGGGGTCTCGGTTCTGGCAGTCTTGAAGCCATAGGTAGCGTAAGAGGGTTCAAGCACAGCTTTCGCCCTCGCTCTTGATCACGTTCTACGTGGCGCTGACGGTAACAAAGGACGTTCTACGTCCGCCGATATGGCTGAGGGTGGCGCTGGTGAACACCCTCAAGGTTGGTATACAGATACATAAATACCCAAGCAAGTAGCAGGGGGGACAGCGGCCGATGTAGCTCAGTTGGAAGAGCACCGGACGCGATATTCGGAGGTCGTGGGTTCGGTCCCCACCATCGGCACGTTGTTTTTCTTCTACTTTGTATTTAATTATCTTTCCCCTAAACATATTACATTACTAATTTCTGTGATTAACGAAGTAAAAATTAAAAAAAAAGAAAAAAAAAGACATAAAATACAATCCCCAATGCTTTCCTTGGCCTCGCCGACTGTTGGCTTCTTTCCTACATGTATGATAACGAGCACCCTCATTTTCCATTGATTTATCTGCTTGTAGCTTACGGGGGTCTCGGTTCTGGCAGTCTTGAAGCCATAGGTAGCGTAAGAGGGTTCAAGCACAGCTTTCGCCCTCGCTCTTGATCACGTTCTACGTGACGCTGACGGTAACAAAGAACGTTCTACGTCCGCCGCTATGGCTGAGGGTGGCGCTGGTGAACACCCTCAAGGTTCGTATACAGATACATAAATACCCAAGCAAGTAGCAGGGGGGACAGCGGCCGATGTAGCTCAGTTGGAAGAGCACCGGACGCGATATTCGGAGGTCGTGGGTTCGGTCCCCAACATCGGCACGTTGTTTTTTCTTCTACTTTGTATTTAATTATCTTTCCCCTAAACATATTACATTACTAATTTCTGTGATTAACGAAGTAAAAATTAAAAAAAAAGAAAAAAAAAGACATAAAATACAATCCCCAATGCTTTCCTTGGCCTCGCCGACTGTTGGCTTCTTTCCTACATGTATGATAACGAGCACCCTCATTTTCCATTGATTTATCTGCTTGTAGCTTACGGGGGTCTCGGTTCTGGCAGTCTTGAAGCCATAGGTAGCGTAAGAGGGTTCAAGCACAGCTTTCGCCCTCGCTCTTGATCACGTTCTACGTGACGCTGACGGTAACAAAGGACGTTCTACGTCCGCCGCTATGGCTGAGGGTGGCGCTGGTGAACACCCTCAAGGTTCGTATACAGATACATAAATACCCAAGCAAGTAGCAGGGGGGACAGCGGCCGATGTAGCTCAGTTGGAAGAGCACCGGACGCGATATTCGGAGGTCGTGGGTTCGGTCCCCACCATCGGCACGTTGTTTTTTCTTCTACTTTGTATTTAATTATCTTTCCCCTAAACATATTACATTACTAATTTCTGTGATTAACGAAGTAAAAATTAAAAAAAAGAAAAAAAAAGACATAAAATACAATCCCCAATGCTTTCCTTGGCCTCGCCGACTGTTGGATTCTTTCCTCATGTATGATAACGAGCACCCTCATTTTCCATTGATTTATCTGCTTGTAGCTTACGGGGGTCTCGGTTCTGGCAGTCTTGAAGCCATAGGTAGCGTAAGAGGGTTCAAGCACAGCTTTCGCCCTCGGTCTTGATCACGTTCTACGTGACGCTGACGGTAACAAAGGACGTTCTACGTCCGCCGCTATGGCTGAGGGTGGCGCTGGTGAACACCCTCAAGGTTCGTATACAGATACATAAATACCCAAGCAAGTAGCAGGGGGGACAGCGGCCGATGTAGCTCAGTTGGAAGAGCACCGGACGCAATATTCGGAGGTCGTGGGTTCGGTCCCCACCATCGGCACGTTGTTTTTTCTTCTACTTTGTATTTAATTATCTTTCCCCTAAACATATTACATTACTAATTTCTGTGATTAACGAAGTAAAAATAAAAAAAAGAAAAAAAAGACATAAAATACAATCCCCAATGCTTTCCTTGGCCTCGCCGACTGTTGGCTTCTTTCCTACATGTATGATAACGAGCACCCTCATTTTCCATTGATTTATCTGCTTGTAGCTTACGGGGGTCTCGGTTCTGGCAGTCTTGAAGCCATAGGTAGCGTAAGAGGGTTCAAGCACAGCTTTCGCCCTCGCTCTTGATCACGTTCTACGTGACGCTGACGGTAACAAAGGACGTTCTACGTCCGCCGCTCTTGCTGAGGGTGGCGCTGGTGAACACCCTCAAGGTTCGTATACAGATACATAAATACCCAAGCAAGTAGCAGGGGGGACAGCGGCCGATGTAGCTCAGTTGGAAGAGCACCGGACGCGATATTCGGAGGTCGTGGGTTCGGTCCCCACCATCGGCACGTTGTTTTTCTTCTACTTTGTATTTAATTATCTTTCCCCTAAACATATTACATTACTAATTTCTGTGATTAACGAAGTAAAATTAAAAAAAAAAAGAAAAAAAAGACATAAAATACAATCCCCAATGCTTTCCTTGGCCTCGCCGACTGTTGGCTTCTTTCCTACATGTATGATAACGAGCACCCTCATTTTCCATTGATTTATCTGCTTGTAGCTTACGGGGGTCTCGGTTCTGGCAGTCTTGAAGCCATAGGTAGCATAAGAGGATTCAAGCACAGCTTTCGCCCTCGCTCTTGATCACGTTCTACGTGACGCTGACGGTAACAAAGGACGTTCTACGTCCGCCGCTATGGCTGAGGGTGGCGCTGGTGAACACCCTCAAGGTTCGTATACAGATACATAAATACCCAAGCAAGTAGCAGGGGGGACAGCGGCCGATGTAGCTCAGTTGGAAGAGCACCGGACGCGATATTCGGAGGTCGTGGGTTCGGTCCCCACTATCGGCACGTTGTTTTTTCTTCTACTTTGTATTTAATTATCTTTCCCCTAAACATATTACATTACTAATTTCTGTGATTAACGAAGTAAAAATTAAAAAAAAGAAAAAAAAAGGCATAAAATACAATCCCCAATGCTTTCCTTGGCCTCGCCGACTGTTGGCTTCTTTCCTACATGTATGATAACGAGCACCCTCATTTTCCATTGATTTATCTGCTTGTAGCTTACGGGGGTCTCGGTTCTGGCAGTCTTGAAGCCATAGGTAGCGTAAGAGGGTTCAAGCACAGCTTTCGACCTCGCTCTTGATCACGTTCTACGTGACGCTGACGGTAACAAAGGACGTTCTACGTCCGCCGCTATGGCTGAGGGTGGCGCTGGTGAACACCCTCAAGGTTCGTATACAGATACATAAATACCCAAGCAAGTAGCAGGGGGGACAGCGGCCGATGTAGCTCAGTTGGAAGAGCACCGGACGCGATATTCGGAGATCGTGGGTTCGGTCCCCACCATCGGCACGTTGTTTTTTCTTCTACTTTGTATTTAATTATCTTTCCCCTAAACATATTACATTACTAATTTCTGTGATTAACGAAGTAAAAATTAAAAAAAAGAAAAAAAAGACATAAAATACAATCCCCAATGCTTTCCTTGGCCTCGCCGACTGTTGGCTTCTTTCCTACATGTATGATAACGAGCACCCTCATTTTCCATTGATTTATCTGCTTGTAGCTTACGGGGGTCTCGGTTCTGGCAGTCTTGAAGCCATAGGTAGCGTAAGAGGGTTCAAGCACAGCTTTCGCCCTCGCTCTTGATCACGTTCTACGTGACGCTGACGGTAACAAAGGACGTTCTACGTCCGCCGCTATGGCTGAGGGTGGCGCTGGTGAACACCCTCAAGGTTCGTATACAGATACATAAATACCCAAGCAAGTAGCAGGGGGGACAGCGGCCGATGTAGCTCAGTTGGAAGAGCACCGGATGCGATATTCGGAGGTCGTGGGTTCGGTCCCCACCATCGGCACGTTGTTTTTTCTTCTACTTTGTATTTAATTATCTTTCCCCTAAACATATTACATTACTAATTTCTGTGATTAACGAAGTAAAAATTAAAAGAAAAGAAAAAAAAGACATAAAATACAATCCCAATGCTTTCCTTGGCCTCGCCGACTGTTGGCTTCTTTCCTACATGTATGATAACGAGCACCCTCATTTTCCATTGATTTATCTGCTTGTAGCTTACGGGGGTCTCGGTTCTGGCAGTCTTGAAGCCATAGGTAGCGTAAGAGGGTTCAAGCACAGCTTTCGCCCTCGCTCTTGATCACGTTCTACGTGACGCTGACGGTAACAAAGGACGTTCTACGTCCGCCGCTATGGCTGAGGGTGGCGCTGGTGAACACCCTCAAGGTTCGTATACAGATACATAAATACCCAAGCAAGTAGCAGGGGGGACAGCGGCCGATGTAGCTCAGTTGGAAGAGCACCGGACGCGATATTCGGAGGTCGTGGGTTCGGTCCCCACCATCGGCACGTTGTTTTTTCTTCTACTTTGTATTTAATTATCTTTCCCCTAAACATATTACATTACTAATTTCTGTGATTAACGAAGTAAAAATTAAAAAAAAAGAAAAAAAAGACATAAAATACAATCCCCAATGCTTTCCTTGGCCTCGCCGACTGTTGGCTTCTTTCCTATATATATATATATATATATATATACACACGCTACGACTACGGTCGTCTTCCACGGTTAAAGCTGGGAATGTAGCGAGATAACGAGTTCTGATTCATTGATCGCTAATTTATTGATTGACTTCATCCTTTCTAATCTGTTTCGTTCCTTCTTCAAATCTAGACTAATTAGAGACCATACCATCCTGTGGTCACTGCATCTCGCCTTTCCGATTGGCTCTACATCCTGCATAAACATCCGTGTTAGAACAGAGTATGAGATTTAATTTCATTTTTAGGCTCACCGTTTGGGCTTTCCCATCTCCACTTCCGGTTTTTTCGTCCGCTGAAGAAGGTATTCATGATTGTGAACACAACTAATACCTCCAGAGTCAATGCCAGAAGCCTACTTCCTGCTCTAAAGCCTTCTTTTGGCCTACCTTGGCGTTGAAGTCGCCCATCAGTACAGTATAGTGTGTTTTCATTTCTCGATTGCCTATTTTACATCTTCGTAGAAGCTCTCAGCTGCCTGGTCATCACGACTACATGTAGGCGCATAGGCCTTCAGTTTACACCGCCTATTAAGCTTATAACCACGATGTCTGCCGCCCTCTTATTATTCTTATAGGATTCATCTATATTACCAGCTATATACTTCTTGACAAGAAACACTACTAGTTCTCGTCTCTCCGAAAACCACGTAAACTCAATACACACCCGCCTGTTGGTGCGGGCGTGTAGCGTCCTAACCTCACTAAGCCCTATGATATCCCATTTCATGCCCGCTAGTACTTCGACCAGCACTGATAAACTAGCGCACTAGCTAGGGATCTAACGCTAAACGTTGGAAGGACAGTTTTCAATGGCGTCTTGTCCGGAGCCAGATATTCTTAGCACTCTCCGCTAAGTCACAGGTCCGCTAGGGACTGAGGGGCCCAGTGTTTATTGGAGTATTGATAGGAGGTTGTGGCCAAATACTTCACCAGGGTGCCCAAATCCTCTTAAGGAGGGGCTGTTCACCGTCACGAGGTTGAAGCTCAAACTGTTTATGCAAATCCATCCCCAAGCTGCTTTGTTTTTATTCGGTGGATAATTACGTGGTATTCGATTTCGAGCCACCGCCCTCTTGCGCGCAAGGCGGATTAAAACAATAAAAAGCTCTAAAGTTCACGAAGGAAATGATGCTTTGTCATAGTTAATTCAATTCTGGTTTGGTTCCTCAAATTGTTGTGTTGCAGTTGAAAAGCCAGCACAAGAACAGGATACTCGGGCTAATCTCCTAAGTGCGTTTTGCTCCTCTTCATGAGGACGCGTAATTTTGTGAGGATGGGCGTAGAATATCGAAGTCGGTATAGGAGGAATAAGCATGCAGGGATGAATGTTTTTGCGACAGCTGCTGGAATTCGAACGCTCTTCGAGGCAAGTTCTAATTTCGCATTGCGCTTCTTTGCCATGATTTCATTCCTCTTATGCAAATCGGATATATTTTATAAAAGAACTCTCGAAGGACCTTGTCGCCACTGCGGCAGGTGGGGAGGCGATCGAAAACACCACTCCCTTTTGCTATGCTAAGCTGAAGCGGGCACCAAGATTTTCCACAATCAATTCCTTTTCGCTACCTTTGAAGTAGCACCCAGCGTTGTTTAGAATTGCTGCTGCAATATCTGAAAATATACAGATTAATTTTGTTCCTTCAACGCAGGTCTTCAGTACTAGAAGCCGACCGGCGTCTCTGATCAAGACTGTCAAAACAGCTACCAGTTTTGTTTTTTTCTGGTCAGATTCGGCACAATGCAATCTACCACATACTGCAAGCCTTTTTTTTATCAGCCATAATCAAGGCTATACACCTGAGCCTCTACTTCAAGCCGGGGCATAAGTATAGGCTCTAAGAAATAAATGAATCAAGCTCCTCTGAATAATATATTTCATATGAATCTTCTTTACTTGTCTTAAAACCTCAACCCTCATTTGCCGAGCGTGCATGAATAACTTTGCTGTCGGCTCTGGCAAATCAAGTCTAACAGTACTGAAAAAATTTTCAAGTGCATCTTGTCTGTAGCAGCTAAACTGATAGATACTTTAGTTTAGTTTTTGTTCTTACAAAAAAAGTCTATCTAAATTCGCCACGCCATTAAATCACAAGGATGTAACCGAATAGGTTCTGAAACATCCGATATACTGCAAAAATTTGGCTTTCGTTCTTTTCGTTGTTTTGTCACTATTTTCTTAACCAAACACCCTTCTCTCGGCTCTTTTTTTTTTTTTTTTGTGGAGGAAGCATGAATTACGTACAATGCTTACAATACGTGCAGCTCCCTTTCTATCACCGCGAACAATCACATTTGTTTTTCTTATTTTCTACACGCATAATGAACCAGACGGTCTTATTGTACGCTTACTTCACTTACTCGCAATGTGCGAACACTTACAGGGCGCAACCTACTCGCGCTTTAGCCTATTTATGCGTTCTAATAGCTTCTCGCTTGCTGTCACTCTTGCCACTTATAATGGCAGAAAGAGTCTTCCCGGATTCCTGCTTAACGCAAAGGCATAGATATTTCTCGATTACGTGTTTTTTACCAAGTTTTTTTAAAACGTGAAGTGCGACAGAACACGTTCTGCAGTGCGCCGTGCAAGCTACCTTCGAACTACAACATTTGCCCCGTAAAGCCCCGGGAACGTTTATTGGGCGGAGTAACCACGTGACCGTCGGGAACGAATCAAAGGCGCGGCGGAGCAAAGAAACGCATGCTTTACTTCCCCAGTTCTAGGGACTTCATATATACTTAGAACCACCGCGGCAGCGGCCCAGTCGTTACAGCTTTCCTTGACGAGTTGCTGGACGTTATCTGAAGCGAAGTGGGTGAACGTTCCCTTTGACCTGATCTGAGGTGGCCGAACAGGTTAGGCAAATTTTGTCCGCAGTACCATTGCTCAATGAAATGCCAAGCCATTGTCATGTGGGCCGATGCCCCCCCTCCCCCCGTATACTATGTACTCTAGTCCCCACAGAGTCTATTAAGCCCTCGTCAGGATCAATTCGTTCTTCTCATTGGCTACACAAAATGCTCAAACCGCCTAGTTCTGGAAGCCATGTCTGACCTGAAGCTGCTGCTTTCAGCCGGACTGCACATAGCAACTTCGATGAGTGCGGCGAGATCTCCCGTAGGACTTGTTCTATGTGAATGCCCTGCATGATGTGACGAAAAAAAAAGTGGGGCTTAGCGCAGTAGGTTGCGAAAGCAATAATAGCATGGCCACGCTATAGTTCAGCCCGTAGTGCAGCAAATTGGGGTGTACGATGTTGACCGTACGATTAACACAGGACACACATTGGAGTTTAGTATTGTTTAGCTTTATTGTTTATACATATGAAGACACTTCGGTGATCACTGAAGTAGTGAGACTTCGTCTCCACACGAGTAAACACATAGCCATCACACTGTAGAGAGGGGCCTTCTGGTCTTTAAGGCTCGCTCGACACGTTCTATACACCACAGCACTTCTCATCGTTTCCTCGCCCCATTCTGGAAAAGCTAGGTGAAGAGTAGGATACATGAGTTCGCTTATCAGAGTTAAGCAGTTTTAATTTATGGCATAGGCGATTGCACACTGAGCACACACTTCCGAAGGGGTTATTCGTGAATCGTCTTTGAAATTGATGCGTAGCCGAGTCCAATTCACTAACTCTTCTCGCCTACTCTGAACGTCGTTGCTCTTCCAAGTCCCCCGCTGACAAAGTGAAACGAGCCTTCACAAGTGACGCTTGCCGTCTCTTTTTCAAACATACGGCTCGTTCTTGCGACGTCTTGTCTGCACGCCGTTTCTTCCGGGTCTCGTTATACTTTACTTGTCGAAGAGCACGACCAACACGCTCCTTTTCAAGCCGTTGTTGTCGTTCTTCTGTTTCCTGAACGCGTCGTTGCCGCCTTGTTGCATTCCATCGTTCTTGACTGCTGCGTGAACACGTCGACAAATAGTCTTCACTGTTCAAACCGTTCATTACTGTGTGATTTTCCTTCTCTTCCTCTCAACTTTGAGAGAAGAGGTCACAGCAGCGCCTCCACTCGGTAGCAGCATGTCTCCAGCTGCAGCGCGCCGTGCCTACCGACCGCCGCCACCACCCGACGACTCGACTTGGTCGCCCATCTCTCACAGCTGGTGTGACGTCACAGTGATGTCATCATCTCATCCGCGGCATGGCGTGCTGATCGGCTGCCGCCGCCACCCGACGGCTCGATTTGGTAGCCAATCTCTCGCAGCTGGTATGACGTCACAGCCATCCCGTGACTACGCCGTGGCCACGCGAAGGGCTGAAAATGGGAGTAGTATTGCTTTCGCAATAAAACAGCCTCTATGCCGTGCACTGAAGCGTCTTGACCCGCACTCTCTCATTGAGATGAATATTTAGTGACAGGGTCCAACGGCGATTACTGGTATAGGGAAGGTATGAAAGGCGCAGCTCCTCTTCTTGAGAGCGTTGAGTCTTCACGATTTATGCTGACTTTGGTGTAGCCTTTATGATCTTACTCCATTTTCTCCTTAACAGTTATATCAACACCCTGTGCGGGGTAGCAAATTCGGTAGTTCTCACAGTTAACCTCGCTGCCTTTCATCCTCCTACTCCTCCTCCGCTTCCATCGCTTCTACCATAAGTACAAGTTCATTCATATTGCAATACTCCAGCACTCGTTACGTGCGTTTTGAGGGTTATATATTTTATGTTAGTAACAGCGCACGAGAGAGACTTGTACATCAGGAGCACGGCTCTGTCTATGGACTGAGGCTAGACAGCGCAGATCCGGCCCGAGAAAAAAAGAAAGAAGAGTCCTTCATTACAGCACAATCAGTAAACAGAAATAAACATCGTCCGTTAATTTGGTCATCCCGAACCCCGAAATCACTTTCCACTTTGCGCCGCGGCGCAGCTCAGCCTGAACGCCCCGCGCCGTCCGCATCAGTATCACAGCACCACAACGATGCGGGTCGAGTAAATGGACCTCGTCAAGGTACACGGGCGCGTCCTGATTGCCGAATTATGCCGCACCACCCCGTATCAAGAGCTTCATTTCCTTCAAGACGGAGGAGGGGGGTCCGGACACGCTGACGACCGACACGACCAGAAAGAGCGTGTACTACGCACGACGCTCTCTCTATAGTTCGCCGCGATTCCGGAAATCTATGCGCATCTATACCCACACACTCCCGCCCGCGTCCGCCCAGGCGCGAGAGCGAAAGAAAGGAGAAACAGGCAACCGCGATATATACGAGCGTATTTATGCCAGAGTGTACAAATACACGCTCAGCGGTCGCCTAAGTAGCTCGGCAGGCGGGGGCGTTTTCCTTCCCGCACGCGCGGAGGAGCCTTACGCGCACGCTCGCGGGTACACAAACCGCCGACGCGGCTGGATTCGGCCGTCTCGTGTCCTGTCTTGCGAAGAGATGATGTCACGCTAAGTTGCACGGTCAATGCGGAATGAAAAGGCCTAATGCATGGCCATTACGAGCGCTGCCGGGCTCTATATGAACGCGCGCACTCCGACACCCGCACGCACACACGTGCAAAAGCGCACGCACACAAAGTCGGGCTCAATAAGCAGCCGCGCATAATACGGGGTGCGCGCTGCATCCAGCGTGTAGAAATATATATGTGTGTGTGGCTTGGTCGTGTATATTTTTGTTTGCGAGGAGGCAGCGAGGCAGGGCTCCGCTCAAGAAGAAATGTCTCGGTCCCCTAAGTTGCAATGAGCCGGATTTGGCTGGCTGGATGCGGCGAGTGACTGCCACATCCCCCCTCCCGCCGCCATTGCATCCATGCGTCTCGTGATTTCTGCGCTCCCGCCACCAGACTCGCGGCATGCTTGGCTTCATTTCATATTTGTCCCCCGTGAAGTCTGTGGGCGCTTCTCTCTCCCACTTCTCCTGTGAGTTTGTCTTTTGCGCGACCGCGCTCTACTAGCGCTCTCTTTATGCCGCGCGATTGTTTGCTCGAAACGTCTCTTGGTGCGCGGGGGCGTTGTCGTCTCCCACAACCGCGCTTCGAGCAGAGCATTCACGGCCGTCGGCGGCATCATTGCCCTACTTGCTGCCTTACAACAGCAGCCCCGGAACATCCTTCTCGCGCCACTTGGCGCCGTGTTTCAACCTGCGGCGTAGCAAGAGCTCCATTCCGAGCCAGTGATTCTCCGTTGCCGACAGGACCCATTAAGGCGGCGCGAAGTTAGTTTCATCGGTGTAACGGTCGCTTGGCTACAATTGTTTGGTAGTTCAGTGCGATCTTTGCGATATGCTTCCTAAGAGTGGAGGCCGTTCATAAAGTGTTATTGGCGTCAATTTATAGTGCGTCGCAAACAAAAGTTCTCTCGTTGAGATGCACGCTCACAGATGATAAACTACGTATAGGCCTGAGTGCTCGCGTGATCTGCCTGGATCTTGCAGCGGGCGCTCTCACATCGGGGAAATGGGGTAGGCACTTCTTTCAGTTTTCAAAGCGAGAACTCTGAAAACTCTGACAGACACGGACGGACGGACTGACGGGCGGAAAGACGGACGGACAGACGGACAGACAGACAGACAGACAGACAGACAGACAGACAGACAGACAGACAGACAGACAGACAGACAGACAGACAGACAGACAGACAGACAGACAGACAGACAGACAGACAGACAGACAGACAGACAGACAGACAGACAGACTGACTGACTGACTGACTGACTGACTGACTGACTGACTGACTGACTGACTGATTGACTGACTGACTGACTGACTGACTGACTGACTGACGGACGGACGAACAGACGGACGGACGGACGAACCGACAGACGGACGGACGGACGGACGGACGGACGGACGAACGGACGGATTAACAGACGGACGGACGCACGGACAGACGAACAGATGGACGGACGGACGAACAGACAGAGGGACGGACGGACAGACAGACAGACAGACAGACAAACAGACGGACGGACGGACGGAATACTTCGTAAGAAAATTGAGGCAGCACTCATGTGATGCGTATGCTGCCCGGCAGACGGCGATATTTTGTCAGGCCAGGTCCGTTGACTGCATTGTGATCTCCCATTCCTCCTGTTCGGACAGATATCGGCCAGGCGAAGGAAGGGGACGCCGGATAGGATAGGAGAATCTGGTTAGGGGTGGCCATCGGGTTGAATCACAAGGTTATTGGCTGGCGAGGCAGCGTTCGCATCAGCAGGTGATACCATATTGATTGTTCTGTGGTAGTGAGTTGTAGGCAGTGTTGGGGCGCAAGGCATACATTTTCGGTGAGCTCAGCAAATGAATGCATGCGTTCCTTCGAGACATTCCTTATGGGACTGCCTATGCCCGAGATAATGAATCGGCCACCTAGTTGCCTGAAGTCGCCCGCCCTAAAGCTCTTTCAAATGGCATCTGCATATTTCAGAGCAATAGTTATCAGAACAGCCTAGAAGAAGACGCTCGCTCCCACATATGGAATTATGGACATGCATTTGCCCTCGCAATGGTTTCTCATCTCCTTCGTTTCCGTCGCAGCAGCGTCGGGAACTCGACACTTGCTCGATATCTTGAGAAAAGTGGCCGACCGCATACCTTTAGCATTTCCCATGAACGTGGCAGGCGCGAACCATCAAACTCAATGGAAAATGATATAACGCTCTGCACAGGCTTCACAAAGAGGAGAGCAAGACAAAGCAAAGGTTATCCAACCAACCCCCAGTGCGTCCTTCATAATGGCGTGTGCTTAAACCATAAATCCACGGCTGCATTGGCGTATAGTGGTGTAGTTCTTGAAAAACGTGTCTTGTTCCATATACGCCAATTCGCATGCTGTTTTTTTTTTCGCAGCAAGTATAGCATTATTAAAGCAAGGTAAGGTGAACATCCCCTCTGCTTGTTTTTGAGGCTCAGTTTGTGATCATGTTGTGCTCCACGTGATGAACTGTAAATTGGTATTACGAACGGCGGATAGCAATATGCACTCATTGAGGCTCGTTGCCTGTACTTGCACTTAGTAACCCAGATCGGGAGCTGATTTCAGGCCTAACACTTCAGCATTCGTAATAATCCTCCGAACATTTGTAAAGTATAAGGCCAATCATTCTGTGAATTGCTTTGACAACTAAGCTTCTGATTTGTCAGCGCCATCTGCATGCCTTCCTTTTTAATGTGAAGAAATTGTTAAGACAGTGTACATGCACCTGTGTTTAGATGGCAACACTCACTCCCGCTCGATATGTCATGCAACAGAATGCATCGAAAGGTTTGTTCATGTAGGGGGTTGTACCCTTGCATGACAAACGTGAACATCCACCATATAGCTTCACCACACGACATAAACTCCATTCAAAATACATTTTGTTCTGGTGTATATAACCGATATTCTGAGGTTAATATGTGTGCCCGGAAAAAATGTGCGCCCAGGCCGGTGCCTACCTCGTATCAGTATGGCAATATTAAAGTGGTCTAAAAGGAAAGGAAGCACGCCAGGCCGATGAGAAGGGCAGCATGAAAAAAAAAAAAAAAGGAAGCGTGCGTGGTGATAGATAACATAAGAGTGATATTAAAAGGGAACTTTGTTTTATTGGGTGAGGTGGATTGGCTCCCAAGCTGTCAGTTTCGCTTGCAGCCGGATGAGCACTCTGTGATCGGCTTCAAGCTTGCGGGCCGTCTTTAGCCGCACGCAAGCCAGGTGATGAGCCGCGAGAACACTTTTGTACTTGGTCAGAACGCGCCGCGAGGCGGCTGGCCGCGGAGAGCCCGATGAAACGAGCGATACCGAGGGCGATTAGAATCGTTCAGACGATCGACCCACAGCATCGCTTTGCTCTCTTTTCCCATAGCCACGCGTGACGTTTCTTTGTTTCGGTTTCTCCGTCTGCATTTGATAACAATAATAATAATGTTTTATTGCACAAAAAGAATACAAAGTTCCAGAAGCGGGCCTGTCAAAGCCACCAATGGCTTGAGGGACTATAGGCCCGACAAACGTCAGCGAACGAGCGTGCAATAGCCAATATTAACATATAGAAAGGTCATGTAATAGTTTGGAAGAACTATACCAACATGGGCAAATCATAAAATAAGAATTACCATTAAACTCAAGAGTATATTTTTTGTGTTACAAAGAGCCAAGCACTTTCTTTAATACAATTTTGGATGTAGCCGAGAATATCTCATCCGGCAAATCATCAAAAATTTTCGGCACATGAACACTACGTCTAGCTTCTCCATATCTCGTTGAAGAGCGCGGAACTGCAAAACGGACACTACTACGAAGGTCATCAGCGAACCAAGTCATTGCTTTAGGTATATTATTCTGCATATTAGAGATGGCCACATTCTAAGTAAAATGTTTTGAGAACAAAACAGTGTCATCAGCGTACTGAAATACTAAACCTTTTGAAATTAGCTGCTCGAAATCAATAATAAATATATTAAAAAGCAGAGGGGATAGAATGGACCCTTGAGGAACTCCGGCCTTCACAGGAAGTTTACCACTTGCATTTGTAATGTCGTCTAAGACAACCATTTGTGATCGTTCGGCAAGGTAGTTTTTGAGGATATCGAAAAATGGACCCCTGAAACCACTGGAATAGCATTCCTATAATAAAATGCCGTGATGAACTGTATCAAAAGCTTTAGATATTTCTAGAAATAAAGCAAGGCCAAACAAATTTTGATCGAAAGCTGAGAACACTTCATCAGAGAATTCCTCTAGAAGGGCGACCGTACCATGACAGGAGACGAAACCAAACTGATGAGTAGACAAAATAGAAATTTTTTTAATAAACGAAGAAATTGATTTCAAAAGGAACTTTTGAAATATTAGAAAGTATTGGAAGAATTGAAATGGGTCGATAGTTCTTCGTATCGTCTTTTTTTTCCTCCCTTGAAAAGTGGTTTAACTATAGCAGTTTTTAGCTCTTTTGGGATACACGCCGTATCAAGAAAGCCGTTTAACATAAATAGCAAAATACCGGATAAAGCTGCAATGTTCTTTTTAGCACACTGGCTGATAAGCGGTCAATACCAGAAGGCTTATTGCGCTTACAGCTGAAAATTATATGATAGAGTTCAGTTTCTGAAATCCTGGGTAGAAAAGCAGATGCTGAATGCGATTCTTTAAGCGTGCATTGAATAGCCTGACATGAAGATGCGTTCTCAGAAGCCCGTGCAAAAAAATGGTTGAACTTGTCTGCGACCTCGACAGAATCGCCCGAAAAAAAGGAAAGCGGGGAAATGTTTGCAGCGTTGTTGCCACGAAGATGGTTTATCAGTGACCATGTTTTAGCGGCATCCGTCGACGACTGGCGAAAGTTTAGGAAAAAATAGTGGGGCTTCGTTGATCTTATCCACTCCATTCCTTGCGGCTTTTTACTCGAGACGTAGGTTATTAGTTTTTGAGGCATGCTTACAACGTTTCCAAAGCATGTGTGTATGAAATGGCACGCATTATGTTCTCGGTCAACCAGTTGTAATCCTTTCTGCGTTTCTTCATTACAACACGCTTAGAACTATTTTCTAACTTCTTTATTTGGTCGTAGAAGTCACCATAGATGATCTGTGGTGAATTAGAACTAGTTAGGGCCATCCAGTGAAAACTACTGATCGGGTTATCTAAGACCCCTTGGTCAGTTATAGGGATGTAGAATACCTTATTGGGTGGGGTGGACCGAAGTGAACTTGGCAAAGGAAAAGAAGGAGACGATCGGCAGGCGACCAGGTAGTGATCCGCAAAAGGTTGCAGAATAACAGAAGAAGTAAGGGAGTGGTTAGGTGCTCGCAAAGCGATGGGGTCTAGAGAGGACGTTGTTAAATGGTCAACAACTATTTGCTCACGGGTGGGAGCTGTTATTGTATTTGCAACACCGTACACGATAGGAAGGACAAATAGTCAGATTCAGAGCAATTTGATCCACGTAGGGCATAAGGAATATATATTCAGGTCTCCCACGAGACATAATTCTTCTACTGAATTCCATGACTTCAACGTTTCCTCGAGTTCCAACAGACAACGGGTAACACTGTTGCAGGGTGGCCGACAAAGAGCTATAAAATTTAAACACCCAGTGCTTCAAGTTATCGTCAGCGCTAGGCATTCCGCGTGAGAGAAGTTCACGTCAATAGGTGAAATATCAAACGTGACTTTTATGAAGATAGCGATTGTGCCTCCTCATCGATAAGGCCGCGTCACAAAACGGCACTAGTAGCCCGGTACCGAAAACGTGTTCATGCAAGCGTCTGAAACATTAAAATCTGTTAAAACAAACACGTCAACAAATCCGATTCCTGACGTGGCGAAAAGCTTAAATTCATCCCAGTATTTTCGTAGACTTCTGATATTTGTGTTAACGATGGTAAATTCATTGTCTGAGCTGTGATCGAATAGGTCATTGAAAGACCTAAAGTTTGGCAACTGGCAGCAGGTGTTGTCCATGGCAGTTAGATAATTTGATCCAGTTCAACTGGCCTAATTATCCGAAGAAGAGAAGAGTTCTCTGCCTTTTTCACGTAGATCTTTCCACGTTTAACCCAGGCACACTTGCACCCATTTTGCTTGGCCCCTGTTTTTGCTCGCCAGAATAGATCTCGGTTCT